>NW_025321452.1:0-14209 GCF_019176455.1 Solea senegalensis
TTAAAATCTTGTTCAGCCAAATCTTCACTTTGTCCTGAAGAGGAAACAAAGTCACATGATTCCAGTCAAAGCTGCTGCAGTTAGTGTTTGAGTGTCCAGTTGTCCACATGTCTTTACCTCTTTGTAGGACAGGTACTGGTCCTCCAGCTGCTGCAGATGGTCCTGCAGCAGCAGAGAACTCACACAGCTGCTGTTCATCTTTCCATGCAGCTCAGTGTGTTTTAATAAAGAACTGAAGAGGAAACAGAGCCACATAATTATCTCATTGTCCTCTGAGAGACGTCCTGTGTCCTGTTTAATGCTCTGGTCCCCCTTACATAAAAAAAAAACATTTGATCAAATCATATTTAATCAATAATATTATTATTATCATCAATATTTGGTCAAGACAAAGGAGACAAAGGACTACATCTGAGACAGAGGATGACTCACTCTGGATAGTGATGGTTGACCATGAAGAGCACGTAGCTGCAGTCGTCCACATTAAGTCCAGAAGCAACGATCTCCATCAGCTGAGCAGAAAACCACTGATGGTAGAGTCGAGCACAGATGTTCAGGATGTCCATTTCAGAAGGGTAACAGTCCTGCACTGTCCTCACCACCAGCAGCAGATCGTCCTCCACACGTCTCCCCATACGATACACCTGCAGACATTTAGTACAGCTGATGACACAGCTGTTTTATCTCTGACAAACATCAAAGTCCTGGTTTTATCTCTGACAAACATCAAAGTCCTGGTTTTATCTCTGACAAACATCAAAGTCCTGGTTTTGTCTCTGACAAACATCAAAGTCCTGGTTTTGTTCCCCTGACAAACATCAAAGTCCTGGTTTTGTCTCGACAAACATCAAAGTCCCAAGGTTTTATCTCTGACAAACACAAAGTCCTGGTTTTATCCCTTACAAACATCAGTAGTCCTGGTTTTTCTCTGACAAACATCAAAAGTCCTGGTTTTATCTCTAATATCAAAGTCTTGGTTTTATTCTTAGCCAAAATCAAATTCTGGTTTTATCTCTAACAAACATCAAAGTCCTGGTTTCACCCTCTGACATCAAAGTCCTGGTTTTATCTCTAAATATCAAAGTCCTGGTTTTATCTCTTTGACAAAACATCAAAGTCCTGTTTTGTTCCCTGACATCAACGCCCTGGTTTTATCTCTAACAAACATCAAAGTCCTGGTTTTAGCTCTATAAACATCAAAGTTCTGGTTTTGTTCTAATAAACATCAAAGTCCTGGTTTTATCTCTGACAAACATCAAAGTCCTGGTTTTAGCTCTTACAAACATCAAATTCCTGGTTTTATCTCTAACAAACATCAAAGTCCTGGTTTGATTAAATTGATTTTGCAGATAAAATAATGTTTGAGTTAAACTGAGTGAAGCTCAGTGTTTTTACAGATGTCCATCATGTGTCTTGTCGTCTCATTGAAGACACACCTGTCTTTTCACAGCTGAGGACAGTTCACCACCTCCACTGGACTCGTCCTCTGCTGCCTCCCTCAGTCTGGAATCAACTATACTCTGCAGCAGAGCATTGTGGGAGCTCACACACTTTAGAGGACGCCATGTTGGCCGCCTGTCATCGGGCCGACCTGCCCAGCGCTGGTCCTGCGCCTCCTGCTGCTGGATGGAGACCACTGCACTCCGAAGAGTGTCCAGCTGTCGTGAGGAGGAGGAGGTGAAGATGTTCTCCACAACCAAACATAGCTGCTTTTTCAGAGAGTTAAAGTCCTTCTGAAGCTGTTCCTCGTCCTCACTGGACAAACCTCGACTAAAGAGCTGCTCCTCCCGGGCGATCAGCCCCCTGCTCACCTCCTCCAGCAGCTCCTCCTCCTCCCATGACGCTTCTCCTGTGACAGAAACACAACAGCATCACAATGTAAAGTGTGTTTCACAGAACCGTGTGTTCTTTAACCTCATGTTGTTCTGACCTTCATGGAGCATGTGGTTCTGCTGCCTGTGATGGTTGCAGAAGACTGCTGGGTTCTCCTCCACGCCTCCTGATCAACATCCAACACCTTCACCCTCTCATCATGAATACATGATGAAGGAGATCATGTTCTGACACAAAGAACACCCACACATGCACACACATGCACAGACACACACACACACAGACACATGCACACACACACACAGACACAAAACACACACACGCACACACAAACACACACAGACACAAAACATGCAGACAGACACACACACACACAAACACACACAAACAATAAAACATGCAGACAGACACACGACACAAACACACACAGACACAAAACACACAGACAGACACACACGCACACACACACAGACACAAAACACACAGACACAGACACACACAGACACTTAAAACATGCAGACAGATACACACACACACAGACACGCATACACGCACACACAAACACAAAAACACACAGACACACACACGCACAAACACACACACAGACACACACGCGACACAAACACACACACAGACACAAAATATGCAGACAGAGACACACACAACACACACATGTGACACAAAATATGCAGACAGACACACACACACAGATACACACACACACAGACACAAAAACACACACACGCACACAAACACACACAGACACACAAAACATGCAGACAGACACACACACACAAAACACACACAGACACAAAACATGCAGACAGACACACACACATACAAACACACACAGACACAAAAACACACAGACAGACACACACGCACACACACACATGACACAAAAACACACAGACAATATTGTGACACACACATAGACACGAAATATGCAGACAGACACACACACAGACACACGACACACGCAATACAAACACAAAATACACAGACACACACACGCATTACAAACACACACACATAAGTACACAAAACATGCAGACAGAGACACACACACAACACACACACAGACAATAAAAACACACAGACAGACAGACACACACACACACACACACACACATATGATATATGTTCAGACCTTTGCAGTCCTGTTGATTGCTACAGCACACAAGGCAACGCCACATCTTCAGGACCAGGATCCAGAATACAGTGCAGATATCAGAGCATCTTCTGTCCACCAAGCTGAAACACTTTCACTTTCTATTAGCTCCACCCTTACACACACGCACACAGACAAACACACACAGAGACAAACACACACACACACAGACACAGACACACACGCAGAGAGACACACATGCGCACACACAAAAACACATACACACACGCACGCAAACCCATCTTTTACGTTCCCACTCAAACGGTTCCATTTTTGTTTTTATTTATTGACATATTTGTTGTTTATATTCTCACATAACAAAACAAATGAACGTGGACACTTTTTTTTCCATAGCAACTACACAGCAACACAGAGGTGAGAGGCCATGTGACATCATCACAGCATCAGTCCATCAGCTCTGTGTCGTGACCAGGAAATACATTCTGATTGGCTGCGGAGTGAAGAGACATTAGAACAAGCTCTGCCCACATTTGACAACACTCTCACACACACACACAATAATAATAATAATCTCTACTGCTATCATGATATGATGAACCTGCTGGAAGACTGTTGCTTGTGTCGGATACATGGATACAAACCTGCAGCAGTTGTTCGGACCAAGACTCAACGATTCTGAGTTTTGGTCAGTCTTGTTAAAGGCCACATAGACCAGGTGCTAGATAGACCATAGACCCTAAAGTTTCAGAACTAACAGTTCAGCCACTGCTGAGAAAATGGGGTGTTATTGTTTTCCTGGGCTCTGCCAAGCGGATCAGCACTTCTGTAGGTTGATGGATGATGTGTGTCTGTGTGTGTGTGTGTGTGTGTTAAGGTGCAGGATGATCATCAGAGAAACCTCTCCTCTCACCACCGCCGCTCCTCCTGGTGCGGGCACTGGTTGGGCACATCCGGTTGCGCATTCAACCGCAGAAGAAGAAGAACTACTCGTTGTAGCTGCTGATACAGAACATCCACGTGCCAGAGGGGAGCTGTGTATCTGAGAGCTGGCCTACCACCACGCCACTTCCAGGTACCTGGCCAATCACAGGACAGTGGGAAAGCTCGCTGGCTGGCCAATCACAACACAGTCCACGTTCTGGGGGTGTGGTTTTGGTCTGAAAACACACAGCAGTGAGGAGATATTTTGATCGGCTGGTTTGCAGCAGGAGGTTTTGTTGTTAATGTAAGTAGACATATGTGACGTGAAAACAAGTTAATATATGTAAGTAGACCTCCATAACTAACATATATGTGTGACCATGAAAACAAGTTAATATATGTAAGTAGACCTCCTAACATATATGTGTGACCGTGAAAACAAGTTTATATGTAAGTAGACCTCCATAATACATATATATGTGACCGTGAAAACAAGTTAATATATGTAAGTAGACCTCCATAACTAACATATATGTGTGACTGTGAAAACAAGTTAATATATGTAAGTAGACCTCCATAACTAACATATATGTGTGACCGTGAAAACAAGTTAATATATGTAAGTAGACCTCCATAACCAATATATATGTGTGACCGTGAAAACAAGTTAATATATGTAAGTAGACCTCCATAACTAACATATATATGTGTGACCATGAAAACAAGTTACTATATGTAAGTAGACCTCCATTACTATTATATATGTGTGACCGTGAAACAAGTTAATATATGTAAGTAGACCTCCATAACTAACATATATATGTGACCATGAACAATTAATATGTAAGTAGACCTCCATAACTAACATATATATGTGTGACCATGAAAACAAGTTAATATATGTAAGTAGACCTCCATAACACATATATATGTGACCCTGAAAACAAGTTAATATATGTAAGTAGACCTCCATAACTAACATATATATGTGACCGTGAAACAAGTTAATATATGTAAGTAGACCTAACTAACATATATGTGACCAACAAGTTAATATATGTAAGTAGACCTCCATAACTAACATATGTGACCATGAAAACAAGTTAATATATGTAAGTAGACTCCATAACTAACATATATATGTGACCTGAAAACAAGTTAATATATGTAAGTAGACCTCCATAACTAACATATATGTGTGACCATGAAAACAAGTTAATATATGTAAGTAGTATATGTGATGAAAACAAGTTATATATGTAAGTAGACCTCCATAACTAACATATATGTGTGACCATGAAAACAAGTTAATATATGTAAGTAGACCTCCATAACTAACATATATGTGACCATGAAAAGTTAATATATGTAAGTAGACCTAACATATATGTGTGACCGTGAAAACAAGTTAATATATGTAAGTAGACCTCCATAACTAACATATATGTGTGACGTGAAAACAAGTTAATATATGTAAGTAGACCTCCATAACTAATATATATGTGACCGTGAAAACAAGTTAATATATGTAAATAGACTCCATAACTAACATATATGTGTGACAAAACAAGTTAATATATGTAAGTAGACCTCCATAACTAACATATATGTGACCATGAAAACAAGTTAATATATAGACCTCCATAACTATATATGTGACCATGAAAACAAGTTAATATATGTAAGTAGACCTCCATAACTAACATATATGTGAAAACAAGTTAATATATGTAAGTAGACCTCCATAACTAATATATATGTGACCATGAAAACAAGTTAATATATGTAAGTAGTATATGTGACCATGAAAACAAGTTAATATATGTAAGTAGACCTCCATAACTAACATATATGTGACCATGAAAACAAGTTAATATATGTAAGTAGACCATAACTAACATATATGTGTGACCATGAAAACAAGTTAATATATGTAAGTAGCCTCCACCATATATGTGTGACCGTGAACATTAATAAGTAGACCTGTGACCATGAAAACAAGTTAATATATGTAAGTAGACCTCCATAACTAACATATATGTGACCATGAAAACAAGTTAATATATGTAAGTAGACCTCCATAACTAACATATATGTGACCATGAAAACAAGTTAATATATGTAAGTAGACCTCCATAACTAACATATATGTTGACCAGTTAATATATGTAAGTAGACCTCCATAACTATATATGTGACCATGAAAACAAGTTAATATATGTAAGTAGACCTCCATAACTAACATATATGTGACCGTGAAAACAAGTTAATATATGTAAGTAGACCTCCATAACTAACATATATTTGACCATGAAAACAAGTTAATATATGTGACCTCCATAACTAACATATATATGTGAAAAAACAAGTTAATATATGTAAGTAGACTCATAACTAACATATATACGTGAAAACAAGTTAATATATGTAGACCTCCATAACTAACATATATATGTGACCATGAAAACAAGTTAATATATGTAAGTAGATATATGTGACCATGAAAACAAGTTAATATATGTAAGTAGACCTCCATAACATATATGTGTAACAAGTTAATATATAAGTAGACATAACTAACATATATGTGTGACCGAAAACAAGTTAATATATGTAAGTAGACCTCCATAACTAACATATATATGTGACCATGAAAACAAGTTAATATATGTAAGTAGACCTCCATAACTAACATATATATGTGACCATGAAAACAAGTTAATATATGTAAGTAGACCTCCATAACTAACATATATGTGACCATGAAAACAAGTTAATATATGTAAGTAGACCTCCATAACTAACATATATATGTGACCATGAAAACAAGTTAATATATGTAAGTAGACCTCCATAACTAACATATGTGTGACCATGAAAACAAGTTAATATATGTAAGTAAACCTCCATAACTAACATGTGTGTGATACAAGCATTCGATGTCACATTTAAAGATAACGAGCTTCGTAGTCCTGTCAATCAAACTCATACATAAAATCTCACACATAGACAATTAAGAGATGAACACATGAAACAGGACACAGCAAAATCCCTTTCAAATTAATAGTCCTGGCTGTACGTCTCCAGAACTCATCAGCAGCTGCACAGTCACAACCTGCGGCGCCCCCTACAGGCCCTTTGGACCCGCGAACTGGTCGTTTGGTTCCATCGTTAGCGTTGGAGGAGGTGGAGCCACCGGGGGTTTTGGAGACGTTTCTTCTCCTTCGAGGACGGTTGAGTCTGAACAGCGAGCGGCGACGACCCGACGGCTGCAGCCGAGAGGTTTTCACCAGGTTCCACGATGGTGTTAATTACTGTGACAACAAAGACACGACATTCAGACTCATCTACGTCACATGATGTCTTTATGTCACTGTGACACAGAGAAGATCAGTTTAAACAAAAACTGAAAAAACTAAACCCCAAAGACTGCTTTACCTTCAAGCTGCCGCCGGACTCATCTCAGTTCTTTCAGAACGGAAGTAATATCCTGAGACAGGAAACACAAGATTCCCTGCGGTCCAGAGAACCCGACTGACATTCACAACGGCACTGTTTGAGCAAGGGACCCCAAACTTCCCTTTCCCAAGCCAAATTGACCAGCTCTGACTGAGGGATCCATCCCGAGGGAGCCAGAGTGGAGATGTAATCTCGCCACCTTGTCCTAGGTCTACCCCGAGGCCTCCCAGCTGGACGTGCCTCTACCTCGACTAAGACGACAAAAAAAACCCCAAAAACTTGTACATCGCACTTATGACTAGCACTTCATAGTTTGATCTACTTGAAGCTCTTACTTACTTCTAGCTCTTATTTGTACCCAAATGTTTAAATGCACTTTTGTAAGTCGCTTTGGATAAAAGCGTCTGCTAAATGACATGTAATGTAATGTAATGTAATGTAATGTAATGTAATGTCATGTCATGCCACAGATAGGCAATGTCCCCCCCCCCACCAACCCCCGTTCTTGCAGCTTTCAGCTCATTTATTTTCCTCGGACAGTTTATGCATTTACTGTACTTAAGTACAAAAGTCACTTTCTAACATTAAAAGACACCTAACCCCACGTCGACGGTGTGAATGGGTATGTGCTGTTGTCTGAATGTGAGAGTGAATGGCTGTGAATGGGTGAATGGCAAAAACGGTAGTGTAAAGCAGCTTTGAGTGGTCATCGAGACCAACTCTTCTTCTTCTTCTGATTTTATTTGGTAGTAATGAGTAACAAAGACAGGTAGGGGAACTATATTGGAGTAAAAGTTGCAAGAACTATAAATAACAAAGGAAAGTACAGAAACGTTAATTCTGTAAGTATTTGTACTTTGTTACAATACCACACTGAGTGTACGAGCTCTTTCACCACAACTCACAATTGCACAACTTTCTCCTCTGAGCGCTGCTTTGGGAAAGTGAAGTGTACTCTCGCGATAGTACCGCGCTTATGCAGCCGCCATATTCTGTGACAGTATTTTGATTCGTATCTGCTGGAAGTAAAGAAAAAGAGAAAAGTTCAGGGCTGACGAGGGGAGGAGGGCTGAAGAAGAGGAGCTGTCAACAAGCTATTCCCGAGTCTCTGTCAATCAGCGGAGGGCCGAGGCTCCCTATCCCTCCTCTGAAGCTATTCCGAGGACACACACGGCCCGGGGCCTCACTGGTAGTATCTGGAGTTCGCTCGGCTTCTCCTCTCCCAGCTCCGCGGCCCTCTGGAGGTCCGGCGGCGGTCTCGGGTGTTGAAGGCGGCCCGGGGAGCGGCGGCAGCGGAGACGGCAAAGTAAGTTACTTTGAGTTGTGATTCTCCTCGTTGACAGCAGCCGCTGTAATAATGTTGCTTTAAAGTGTAAAAGCACTCGTGTGTTGTGACAGAGACGCCGTTCAATGTTCGAAAAGAAAAAAAAGTTTTCGGAGGTGGAAAAAGTTTTTGTCTACAGGAGCTAGCTAAGTTAGCTAAGTCAGTGTTGGAGGCTGTTCTCGACAAATCACCCCGTTTTAACGTTAAAACACGCTAACTTTCTTCTTCCTGGGGTATCATTCAATACCAATGTCATCAAATATAAAAGTGTGCTTGTTTTATTTCACCATAACGATGCCTGGCGCTACAGGGTTCGCAGCCCATGTTGGTCGACTTTTTCCATTGAGCTCTGCTGAAACGTCGCAGTCGTAGAAACGACTGGAAACGTTCAATCTGAAGCTTCACCCTAACCTGGCGCGCGCACCGTGCTCTTCCTAACGTGACACCGTTTCACTCTTTTCCCTTTTTATAATCCACGGTCTCTAAGCAAGCGCGAGAGCTTTGCTCACGGCAATATGTCAGCTTGGTTCACTCCTGTGCTTTTCATGGTAATCTAATGCAAACACTGAGATTTTTATTGTTGCACAACTGCAACCAGAGACAGTACGTGTGTGTGAGACAGTACGTGTGTGCGTGACAGTACGTGTGTGCGTGACAGTACGTGTGTGACAGTACGTGTGTGACAGTGTGTCGTGTGTGTCGTTAGATTAGTACAGTGTGTGTGCACCCAAGCACGCGGTGTGACAGTGTGGTGTGTGTGTGAGACGGCGCTGTGTGACAGTGTGTGTAGCGTGTGTGAGACAGTACGTGTGTGTGGCAGTGTGACACGCGTGTGCAGTGTGACGGTACGCGTGTTACGTGGTGGTGTGTGAGATTGTTGCGCGTGTGACGTATGTGACAGTGCGTGACATGTGATGTGTGTGTGACGCGGTGTGTGACAGTGTGTGTGACAGCACGTGTGTGACAGCGCGTGCGTGACGTGCGCAGTGACGGCACGCTGCGGTGTGTGCACGCACGTGGTGACAGTGCGGTGTGTGACAGCGGTGTGACTGCGGTGTGACGGCACGTGTGTGACGGCGCGTGTGACGCACGGTGTGTGTGTGTGCGTGTGTGGTGTGCGTGCGTGTGACAGAACGACAGAACGTGCAGGTGACAACGTGACACTGGCGGTGTGACAGTGTATGTGTCACAGCACGGTGTGTGTGAACGCGGTGTGTGACAGCACGTGTGCGCATGCGGTGGTAGTGACGCATGCGTGTGTGACGTGTGCGGTCGTGTGTGTGTGACGCGTGTGTGACGCGTGTGACAGAACGCGGTGTGTGTGTAGTCGCGTGTGTGTGACAGAAGCGGTGACAGCACGCGTGTGTGTGTGGAATGTGACAGCACAGCGTGTGTGACATGTGTACGCTGTGTGTGACAGTGCGTGTGACAGTGTGACAGGTGTGACAGAGGCACGCGGTGTGTGACAGAACGTGTGTGAATACGTGTGTGACAGTGTATGTGTGAGCGTGTGTGACAGCACGTGTGTGTGTGTGTGTGTGGCAGAATGCGTGTGTGACAGAACGTGTGTGACAGTGTGTGTGTGTGACAGAACGCGGTGTGTGTGTGGCAGTGTGTGTGACAGTATGTGTGTGACGCACGCGGTGTGATAGCGGTGTGTGACAGCACGCGTGGAACGCGTGTGTGTGTGTGTGTGACAGTGTGTGACGTATGTGAGTATGTGTCACAGCACGCGTGTGTGTGTGGTGTGTGGCGTGTGACAGCACGTGTGTGAATCTCCATTTGCAATGTCACACAAAACTCAAGGGACAACAACAATCTAATAATATTAATCACTTGATATAATTAGACTAGGGATGCACCGATATGACTATTTCGATAACCGATATTAATATTGCTGCTATGGCCGATAACTGATATCTATCGATATATGTTTTAAAAAAAAGTTTCTGAGATGATAAACGTTTGTACAGAATGAAAATCATGCAAGCTGAATTTTTTAATGTCTTCCTTTATTTTCAAAACATGTTTTACCTCCAAATAACAAGGTCACATAAGACTTACCAAAAGTAACCAACTACAAGTGGTAAAGGTTTTTAGAAACCTTTACCTCTTGTAGCAAGTGTGTAACTAAATGAAAGTACAGTTTAACTCCCTCAACTCACTAAACTCCTGTGAGAAAGTTTGGATCATAAATTACAAACATGAACATAAATAAAAATAATACCCTGCCAAAGTGACTGTAACCGAGATAAGGGCGTCTATACTGGGTACGTAAATAAAGTCAACAACCCTTCCTCCCGGCAACAACAACCGCGCCACTTCCCTTCACAATAAAACTACACAACAGATATGAGAAACAATACCTGACAAGCTCTACTAAGAGCTGCCATAATAAAAGAAAACATGCTAAAATACTTTATCAAAACATTGGAAAAGTAGCGCCGACTTGGCAGGTTGTTGCGGGGTTCAATATGCGCTATCAACCGTCGGAACCCTCGGCTGGTCGTCAAGAGCAATCATTTCCATTACCTTGATCGTTATTGCCCTGGCCACTGTCTTCCTTTGGTCGAGTCCCAGCTGCGCTGCTTTCTTTTTGTCCGCCGCCTAATGTTACTAGCGTTAGCTTCCTGCCGTTGTTTGTGTACTTCTGGGTGGCGGTTTTTCAAATGACATAATCAAATTTGTGGTATTGAATGACTTGACGCGGAACCCTCCTCGCATTACCTCGACTTTGCAAGTGTTGCATAATGCTTTTCGCGTATCTTCTATTGACACCCTGAAAAATCGCCCACACCGTTGACATTCTCTCTCCTCAACACACACACACACTTCTTGTGCTGCGCTTGCGCCACTGACGCTGTCATATGCCCAAACAAATGCCGCATGGCCTCCCCTTCCCGACACACATACACAAACAGCAATTAGACGGGTATAAACATCGGTTGTTAAAATCGGCGCAGTTTTACTCATTGGACCGATGCCGATATGTTAAAAAATGACGAACATCGGCCGATAACAATATTAATGCCGATATATCGTGCATCCCTAAATTAGACACATTACAGTTGACCACATCATACATTTAACCACACGAAACAGTCACAGCAAAAGAATCCTGATCTTAATGGATGGACTGATGCATAACAGTAATCTCCAGTCATGTATCTGTGATTTGATGGAACATGATTAGGGTTCCAGACAATGTTGTCAGCCATTCTTAGTATGTGGTCATGATGGGCTGATTTGTAGACGTTCACTAAACAAGTTCTTCACATGTGTTTTATTTTCCTTTGCATTGTATTAATCCATGTTGATTGTGATGTGCAATGATTGGTCAGTTTATTTGAATACTGTCATGGTAGACTTTGATCATTTGTGGTGTTCTACTTGGACTGTGTCCTATTAGTAATGTTCATTGTAACAACCACAGAGATGAAATTGTGCTTCGATCAATTCAAACCAAATCTGATTGGTTTTACTGTGTTGTAAGTAGAAATGATATCCTCATTGCTTAGCTTTCCTCACTGTGGTTTTTATAATTCAGGCTGATCTGTCCGCCCCTAAAACACCTTCAGTCTCAACCATGTTGTCTTAGCTCCACTGAAAGCGTGTATATCATTCATTAGCAGCTTGTGCCTTTCTTGACTTGCAGTCAACATTGCACTTCCTGACCAATATGCTGCCATGGCCAACTGTTTATAGGTGCAGAGCCATAACTGAAACCATGTGTGCCTGTAGCTGGGCAAATATGTTGCTCTGAAGCCTTGCTGATTTGCCACTCTTAAGAGACTCGGCAGAAAATGCTCAGAGCCTGTATTGTTACTACTAAATCAAGTCTGTGGGGAGGATTATGTGCTTGTATCAAACAACAGGCTGCTAATTGCTTTGTTTGAATGTCATTAGGCATATGCTACTAGGCTAAATCAACACCACTAATGCACAGATTACAGATTGAAACTTTGAGTGTGTTACTGAGGTTGCTCCAGTGTTTGTTGATAAAGGCGAACACTCACGCTCACTTGTGTGTGTGTGTGTGTGTGTGTGTGTTTGTGTGCTTTAAACAAGCAGGACCAGTACTTGTGTGGGAGGACTTCTAAAAGGATCTGATTTTGTGGCATGTTGTTGTTGTGAGATCTGTGCCAACACTTAAATCGTCTTTGTTGAAAAACTTGTTTCCTGATTTTTGCTCCTTGGCAGCTTTCACAGCTTGTCATCACAGCAAAGGGTGGGGGACTATGTTCGATTCACAGTGGGAAGGACAATTACTGCACATGAGTGTGTTTGAATAGAGCACAAGTTGTTGTTTGGATCAATACTGCAGAGGCAGTTTAGCCTAGGAAGTGATTGGCTTATCTTTCCCTTTGACTGTGTCACAACACATACTTTTTAACTTCACCTAACTCTGAATGTCTTTAGATCGAGCTTGATACATGTTCCTCCAGGCAGGTCTGTGCTCAGTGACATGTCTTCATAGGTTATTACTCAATGTGTGTTTTTCTTCAAGTTAAAGTGTCAGGTTAAGACCTGTAATGCCAAATGGGATTCAAGAAAGTGGAAGGGAAGGATCCGTCACATAGTAACTGCACACTCAGGAAGAGGGCTTGGAGTTTTTAACCCTCCCCCACGACAGTGTGTGACTGTCAGGAAGAGAGGCTCTTACTGGAGCCCCCTCCCCCTGTCCAGCTCTCCTGACTTCTCCGCTGTAAATGGAGTCCTCCATTACACATGCTGCTCATGGTACTCGAACGGTTCAAGGGTTAAATTGCATGCATTGAGACTGACATTTAACAGTCCAGTGCACCTCTAGCTGCTGCCTGCACACTGGTTGCACACTGGTTGGTCATTTTGCACTGTGCATTTTGTAGGTTTGGTCACATTTGCAGTGACTTACGAAGTAAACTAGGTAATGCTTGAAATGATCAATTGAAATTGTGTTTCTGCAGAACTTTGTACTTGGGCAAATTTGTGTAAAGTGTTTTTTCTCTACATGGAAGCAGAAGAGCTTAAGCCAAGAAGCTGGCAGTTTAGAGTAATCGTGATTTTATAATAACATTCACACTGCATTAGCATGCAGTTGGACTTAGGGTAGGGTAAGCAGCCTTGTTGTATTTATGTCTGTCAAATTCTGGCATCATTGACATTTAGATTGTTATCTGAGTTCAGCTGTCAAATTTAGGGCTGAACAATTAATCAAAATTTCGAAATCGAAATCGCAATAGGACACACACACGATACACATTGTATCCTACAGAGTGAAGGGAACATATTTGTTTCTCACAGATCTGCACAAATATCACACAATAATCATTTGAAATATTTTTTTTTGAATGAATATTAGAATAATGATGTAGAAATGACCAGTCCCTCTGATATCGCAATCACAATTCCTGTCAAAACAATCGCAATTACAAATTTATTCAAAATCGTTCAGCCCTAGTCAAATGACTTTAACTCCAACAACACGTTTAATGATCAAGCATGTCTTGAATAAACCTGCACACGAAGCTGCCCAGTATGAGGCAACATGCTATCCTGCT
>NW_025321453.1:0-36387 GCF_019176455.1 Solea senegalensis
ACCAGTACTAAAAAATAATACCGATGCCACCTAAGAAGACGAATCGTGGCCAGATACATCAATCCAGCCTGACCAACTTTGCAACGTCACCCGCTAAAGATAAACTAACTGCTAGCAACATGAATCCTACCGCGGACACTGGCGCCACCACTAGCGTTGACTGCCAGAAGCAGTCGGAGGCGGATATTACTACCACCGAGGAGTCCGGTACCACTTTGACAACTATACTAACGGCTATTAATAACATGAAGTCTGAGTTCTCATCCAAATTTGATGGTATTCTCACTGCCATCGAAAATGTGAAGAAGGACTTGACAGACTGCTCACGAAGAGTCACACAGGCAGAGGCGAGGATTTCGACAACAGAAGATGATACAACTGAGCTACAAGAGAAGGTGAAAAATCTAGAGAGGAAAAATAAAGACCTCGAAGAGAAAGTACTGGACCTGGAGACCCGGTCACGTCGCTCCAATGTAAGGCTTGTTAATTTACCTGAGGGCGCAGAAGGTGTAGACACCTGTGGCTTCCTGGAGAGCTGGATACCGGAGGCGCTGGAGCTGACTCCGCTCCGGGGGACAATCACGGTGGAAAGAGCACACAGGCTTGGACCAAAACGACAACATGGGTCTAATTCTGCATCGAGGACCCTTATAATGAAGTTCTTGAATTATAAGGATAAGGAAGCGGTGATGAGAGCGGCCAGGGCAAAACGGCAGATCCTCTACAAAAACCAGCCGGTGAGATTCTACAATGACATGACAGCGGAGACGCACAAGAAGATGAAGGAGTTTGAGGAGGCGAGGCGACAACTACGATCACTTGGGCTCCGGTACGGCATGATCCCTCCGGCTCGGCTTATTGTGACCTACAACGATCGCTCCCACATCTTCAACAACGCAGACGAAGCCGAACATTTTATTAAGAAAATCCAGTCGGATAAGGAACAGAACTGAGGTACTGAGGAGTAGAGGACCATAAGACATGCAAATTAAGTCGCTGTTGATACATTACTCTGTTATCCTGTATTTGTAGAGACAGAAGTGGAGGGCAAAGTTAAAATTGTTTAATTTGATACACTGTTCTGAGTTCCCTCCCTCACCTGTCTATCGATAAGAAACGATTTATTTAATATATATTACTTAATTCAGGAGACCACATATAGGTATGTTTTTCATTTGTTGGGTTGCTCTAAAACAATTATCTGAATGATAGTAGCAGAGCAGTTAGGTATATTCAGTTTCTCTTTTTTTTTTTTCCTCTTAAATTATTTTGACTATTATTATTATTATGCATCAGCATGGTTATACTGTTCCTCACATTGTGTGGACCAGCTTTTTGCTTTCTGGAGGTCCAATATTTGAAGGGGGTGGGGGGGCACCTGGAGGAATGACTCTCAGGTGTATGTTAATGGCCAGGGGAAAGTATTTCGTTCTTGGTTCCTTTCCCTCTGTATTTGGGCTGAAATTACTTAAAATGTTGGGGAAACTCAAAGTCATTTATCTCAATGTCTGTTGAACTAAAGGTTAAAATTACATCCTGGAATTGCAGAGGGCTACAAAAAACAAAAAAGGTCAAACAAGTTATGAACAGGATTAAAGTATTACAATCTAACATAGTATTTCTTCAAGAAACTCACTTAACACTTGGAGATGAGCTCAAAGTGAGGAGGAGGTGGAAAGGAAACATTTTGTCAGCCCCCTTCACCTCTCAGGCAAGGGGTGTCATGATCTTGGTTCATGATTCTATTCCTTTACAGATTCACAAAGTTATTAGGGACAAGGCAGGACGGTACCTGATTATTCAAGGGAAAATTCTCAGGGAACAATTAATTCTGGTAAATATTTATGCCCCAAATACAGATGAGCCAAAATTTTTCCAAGACTTATTTCTAATTATTGCTTCTTTACCTGGTGCTTGTATTATGGCGGGCGACTTCAATTGTACATTAGACCCTTGGAAAGACAAAAGTTCAGGAATGGATCGATCACATTCGGGAAGCAGGAGTGTCATTCATTATTTCATGAAAGAAATGAATTTGATCGATGTGTGGAGGGAAGACAATCCCAATGATAAAAAATACTCATGCTTTTCTAGTACACATCAGTCATATTCCCGTATAGACTTCTTCCTGATTTCAGCAATACTAAAATGTAAAATTAAGAAGGTTTCCTATGATGCAATACTCCTGTCAGACCATGCCCCAAACTCTTTAATCTACTGTGATCCCAAATTGACTTGTGATCGTCCTAAATGGAGATTTAAAACGAAATGGCTTGCGGATACAGGCTTTGTTACCTTTCTTGACGAACAGATTAAATTCTATTTTGAAACAAATACAACAGAGACCTCAGGAAGTATCAGATGGGAAGCATTTAAGGCATTTATTAGAGGACAAATAATTAATATCACTAGCTCTAAAGCTAAGGAAACGTATAAGAAGACAAAATCACTAGAAACAAAAATAAAGAAATTAGAAGAAGAATACTATCAATCAGGATCTCAAGGTACTCACCAAGAACTACTTCTACTAAGAACGCAATATAATGAAATATCTTCAACAAAAGCTTTATCAGGTCTACTACGACTTAAACAGACATTCTATGACCAAGGTGAAAAACCTGGCAGGGTGCTAGCATGGCGCATCAAGCAAATGCAGAATGAAAGGCTAATAACTTCATTGAAAAATGGTAATAATGAAACTATTGTGGACCCAATTGAAATAAATGAAACCTTCAAGAATTTTTTTGAAAATCTGTATAGCTCAGAAATAGGTTTAAATACTTTAGAACTAAATAATTTTTTGGATCATATTCATATTCCCAGAATATCAGAAGAAATTAAAGAAGAACTAGAAAAAGATATAACTTTAATGGAATTATCTGTAGCCATTGACAATATCAAAGGAGGGAAAACCCCAGGGCCAGATGGGATACCTATTGAAATTTATAAAATGTTTAAACATAGACTTATGCCACCACTATTAGAAATGTTCATGGAATCTTTTCAAAATGGAATTCTCCCAATATCCTTAAGAGGAGCTCTAATCACTTTGTTGCCAAAACCTGGCAAACCAAATAACAATTGTGAAAATTTTAGGCCAATCAGTCTTTTAAATGTGGATTTAAAAATTTTGAGTAAGATAATAGCCAGGAGACTTGAGAAAATTATTCCAAATATTATTGACAAAGATCAAAATGGCTTTGTAAAAAATAGGCAAGGCTTCTATAATGTTAGGAGAATACTAAATATATTGTTTGAAGAACAAGGGGCAGCAGATACAGCATTACTGTCATTAGACGCGGAAAAAGCGTTTGACAGAGTGGAATGGTCCTATCTATTTGAGATCCTTACACGTTTTGGTTTTGGAGAAAATTTTAATAAGTGGATAAAACTACTTTATACAGAACCATATGCTGAAATCATAACTAATCGTAATATATCCAGATCTTTTAAAATACAAAGAGGATGTAGGCAAGGAGATCCCTTATCTCCCTTGCTGTTTATAATGTCTATAGAACCACTGGCAATAGCTATACGAATGCACCAAAACATAACAGGCATATTAGTTGGGCAACAGGAGCACCGTCTAGCTCTATTTGCGGATGACATAATAATTTTTCTGAAAAAGATGGAAAAATCCATTCCTGAATTATTAGAACTCATCAATATATTTGGAAAAGTCTCAGGATATAAATTAAACAAATCCAAATCATCAATTATGTTTCTAAACCAACTAGAAAGTAAAAACCCTCCTAATGTAGCTACTCAATTTAAAATTGTGGATTGCTTCACATACTTGGGTATCCAAATTGTCCCAAAACTTAAACATATTATAGCATGTAATTATGAACCATTAATGCAAGAAATTTCAAAATCACTGGATAGGTGGACACATATACCAATATCACTAATAGGTAAAATAAATATCCTTAAAATGAATATACTGCCTAAACTGTTGTATCTGTTTCAAAATCTTCCACTTCCTCCTCCAAGTAACCTGTTCACTCAACTAAAAAGATTGTTTATCAGATTTTTGTGGAATAATAAACGTCCCCGAACACGACTATCACTACTGTACTTACCTTTTGACAGAGGGGGACTGAAATGTCCCAACCCACTCTGGTACTATTGGGCAGCACAACTGAGAACATTGCTATTCTACTTCACAGAAAGAGATGCTCCTTTCTGGAAAGAAATGGAGGAACTCCAGCTAAGTCTGCCCCTCCCTACATACCTATATTCAGCAAGCACTAAAATCCTTAAAAAGACTACAAAAAATCCTATTGTGAAAAACATGATTGTAGTGTGGCATCAAGTTAAAAAATATCTTAAAGAAACGTCCTCTCTCTCTGTCTTCAGCCCAATATGGAGGAATGACTCCTTCCCACCAGGAAAAGCAGACGGGGGATTTAAATCTTGGGTCATGAAGGGGCTGGGGAAAATAGGAGATCTGTACAATGTGCAAAAGGTGCTGATGTCATTTGAAGAAATAGTTGATAAATTTCATATACCCCGTAATCATTTTTTCAAATATCTACAGTTAAAAAATTTCATTAGAACACAACAAAATCAAACATTAGATATCCCTGAAATGTCTGTTATAGAGAAACTAATGAATACGAATTGTTTAGGGAGGGGTCTAATTTCCAAAATGTATAAATGTCTGGTGGATGGATGTGCAGAAACATCTATGGGACGGCTGGGGGCATGGAGAGAGGATCTACAGGAAAACATCTCGGTGGTTGAGTGGGAAGAGGCATGTGCTAAAGCACAATCAAGAACTACTAACACCCGCCTAAAATTACTGCAATATAATTGGTTGATGCGATCGTATATAACTCCAGAAAAGCTAAATAAATATAATAGTGCTATTCCTGATATTTGTATCAAATGTGAGAGGGAAAAGGGGACATTTTTCCATTGTATTTGGCAATGTACAGACATACAAAAATTCTGGCAAGAAGTAAAACAATATATTCAAAATATTTTACATATTCAACTACCTTTAATCCCACAGCTGTTTATATTAGGTTTGTACCCAGAGAATTTGAAAATAAAAAAAAATAAACGATTATTTATAGATTTGAGTATATTAATTGCAAAAAGAATAATAGCTCTATCCTGGAAAAATACCAGAAGACCAGGAATCAGCAGGTGGTTTACTGAGCTATCTACCACTCTGCCCTTAGAGAAAATCACCTTCACACTAAAACAACAAGAGCATCATTTCCATCACATCTGGGACCCTTTTATTTCTTATATATCACGAACAGATTTGCCACATGTGATGGAAGAACCTGGAGACGTGTGAACAGTGGCCCTCTGTAATATTCAATTATACGGTAATGTTTGTTGTTTTTTGTTGTTGTTTACGCCTATATAATGGACTATAACTATTTAGTTCCCCAACCAAAAATTGGAACAATTGGGATGGGATGGGGTGCGGTTGACATGTTTGTTCAATACATGTGATTGTATTTCTTTATGTTGTGAAAAACAATAAAAAGAATGTTGGCAAAAAAAAAGGGATTAGATTAGATTAAATTAGATTCTTCAGATCTTTGTGTCCTCAGGTGATTTGTCGACTGCTGTCTCTCCCTGAAGACTACTGGAGACAAGTCCTCGCCGTCCACGCCGAGACACCACTGTCCTCCACCAGTAAGACCTGTGGACCGCAGGACAGCCACGGTGTGTGTTTCTAAAGTGTGTGTGTGTGTGTGTTTCTAACGTGCGTGTGTGTGTTTCCAACGTGTGTGTGTGTTTCTTTTTCCAACGTGTGTGTTTGTTTCCAACGTGTGTGTGTGTGTTTCTAGTGTGTGTGTGTTTGTGTGTTTCTAGTGTGTGTGTGTTTCTAATGTGTGTGTGTGTTTGTGTGTGTGTGTTTCTAGTGTGTGTGTGTGTGTGTTTCTAACGTGTGTGTTTGCGCGTGTGTGTTTCCAAGCGTGTGTGTGTGTGTTTCTAGTGTGTGTGTGTGTTTGTGTGTTTCTAGTGTGTGTGTGTGTGTTTCTAATGTGTGTGTGTGTGTGTGTTTCAACGTGTGTGTGTGTGTTTCTAGTGTGTGTGTGTGTGTGTTTCTGTGTGTGTGTGTGTGTGTGTGTTTCTGTGTGGTGTGTTTCAAAGTGTGTGTTTCCAACGTGTGTGTGTGTGTGTTTCTAGTGTGTGTGTGTGTGTTTCTGCGTGTGTGTGTTTCTAGTGTGTGTGTGTGTGCGTGTGTTTGTGTGTGTGTGTGTGTTTCTAGTGTGTGTGTGTGTGTGTGTGTTTCTGTGTGTGTGTGTGTGTGTGTTTGTGTGTTTGTTTTGTTTCTAGTGTGTGTGTGTGTGTGTGTTTCTAACGTGTGTGTGTGTGTGTTTCTAGTGTGTGTGTGTGTGTGTTTTGTGTGTGTGTGTGTGTGTGTGTGTGTGTGTGTGTTTGTGTGTTTCCAACGTGTGTGTGTTTGTTTCCAACGTGTGTGTGTGTGTGTGTTTCTAGTGTGTGTGTGTGTGTGTTTCTAACGTGTGTGTGTGTTTCTGTGTGTGTGTGTGTGTGTTTCTGTGTGTGTTGTGTGTGTTTTTAGCGTGTGTGTGTGTTTCTGTGTGTGTGTGCGTGTGTTGTGTGTGTGTGTGTGTGTGTTTTTAACGTGTGTGTGTTGTGTGTGTTCTAACGTGTGTGTGTGTGTGTTTCTAACGTGTGTGTTTCTAACTGTGTGTGTGTGTGTTTCTAGCGTGTGTGTTGTGTGTTTTCTGTGTGTGTGTGTTTCTAGCGTGTGTGTGTGTGTGTGTTTCTAACGTGTGTGTTGTGTCTGTTTCTAACGTGTGTGTGTTGTGTCTGTTTCTAACGTGTGTGTGTTGTGTCTGTTTCTCTGTTTCTGTGTGTGTTGTGTCTGTTTGTGTGTGTGTGTTTCTAACGCGTGTGTGTGTGTGTGTGTTTCTAGTGTGTGTGTTGTGTCTAACGTGTGTGTGTGTGTGTTTGCAGGTCGTCTGTTTGAGCCGTTAACTTCTCCTGAACTCAACTCTTTTTATAAAAGTCACACAAACAGAGGATCAGTGAGAGGACGCAGCAGCAGACAGCAGGGACACACTGTGTCCAACATGTGAGACACTCTTTGTTGTTTCCATGTTAGAAAAAACACAAACTTTTATACACGTATATACATTATAAAAATGTAAATATTGTTACTTTGAAGATAAATGTGAATGTAACCCTGATTTAATCTTTATGTTTCAGTCGAGTCGAACCTGGAAGAAGATTCTTTACGTCACCGAGCTGAACTCGCGTGTGTGCGTGTGTGTGTGCGCGTGTGTGTGTGTGTGAGAATGTGTGCGTGTGTGTGTGCGTTCCTAAATATTAAACATGAATGTTAATGATCTTGTTTCTTAAAATCAAAGAAATGAAATGGTGAAAAATAATAAAAAGACACTTGCTTCACGTTTGTGACGTCATTTATGAAGAAGCAGTTTCTCTGGCCGTTTCTCAATATCTGTACTAGTGTGTACTAGTGTGTACTAGTGTGTACTTGTGTACTCCCGTACTTGTGAAAACGTCATCAGCCTCAGACGTCGCTGTCATTACATGCTCGGTGTGATCCATAGATTTGTTGTTGACGTGTTATTTTGTTTTTAATGGAAACGTTTTGACCTGACAGTTTGAAAGTTTGTATATTATTAATGTTTTATTTATTTATTTTAACTTTGAATGTTAGATTTATATTAAAGTCGCACGGTCATTGTATCTGTATTTAAATATATGTAAATATTAGATATGTAGAGTAGTATATATTTGTACACATTATATGTTTATAGAGTAATATATGTATATATATATAGTATATATGCTACTCTACAATGCTGTAATATATCTATTTTCCACATTGTATTATTTGTAGTGTATATTTTAATAGAAATAAATTAATAAATGAAGTTAAATATTTAAAATGTAAAAATAATAACAACATATATATGCATTTATTAAAAGTATTTCATATGTTCATTTATCAACACCGTAGGTGGCGCTAGTGAGGCTGCAGCCACCATTCAAACAGCAGAACAATACATACAAACTTACATACTTGAGTATTGAGAAATTGCCTCAATCTTAATCTGGAGCATCTGCTGTTACTCATGTGAACACTAGGGGGCGTTTGTTTGAAAATGTGTCTAAATCTGGGACAGCTCTGTGGTCAAGAGGAAAGGAAATGTTTTAAACAACTGGAATTAACCTGGATTGATCTTAATCTACACGTTTGACGACAAGTCTTAATCCTCTTGTCCTGATCTTAGTTGACCTGGACCAGTCTTAATCTACAAAAGACAAGCATTGATCCATGAGAGCAGGAGGTCTTAATCTAGGGAGATTAATGTAAATCTACCAGTCCAGGTGTTAATCTCCATGTTTTAGTGTAAAATTGTCACTTTTTCAGACTGCTGAAAGATTATAATCTGACGCGACATGAGACACAGAAACATGAATCACTGTTTTATCATCTGTAATCTGTAATCTGACTGTTTGTGTTGAGCAGGAAACAGAGGAAACGTGAAGAATCTGACACTAACATTTATAGAGAGATTAACAGATTGATGACATGAAGGAGTTATTTTTCATTGCAGCTCACTGCGTCATCATTCATTCATTCCTCCATCAGAAACAAAGTGAACTCTGGGATTTCTACACTTCCTGTTTTTCTGCTGTGATTTCATCACTCGTCACAGTTTGTTCTGAACGTGTGAGTGAAACATCCTGTCATGTTGTCACCAGCTCTGTTACCTTTGTGTGTTTTTTTTAAGACTCAAACAACATTTTCTATGTTTGGTGAAAGTGGGCGGAGTCTAATTCATTGACTTGTATATATGTTCTTGTGTTGAGACGTTGTTGAGACGTTTGTCTGCAGAAATATAAACACGTTCACTTCCCATCGTCACATTCTTCACACGGTGAGTTCATCACTTCACTAACAGCTGGATGAATTTCTTCTAAATCAGAATAACTCTCGATGTTTGTTTTGACAGTAAATGTGATAATCTGGATCACTTTTGCACATGTACAAGACTTTATGTCAAATAACCCAGTGAAGGTTTATTTAAATGAACTGAATTTTCATTTTTGATCAAATATTTATTTTGTTTTTTGTTTACTCAGATAATTTTTTTAAAAGGAGTGAAAATAATCTTATATTTCTGTGTCGTCATTTCTTACATTTGGGATTTATTTGAGTTTCCTGTTTCATTTTCAGTATATTCCTGTGCTCTGTGAGTAAATATGCACATATTTGATCATATAAATATAAAACATGTACAGTTTTCTACGCATGCTAACATTAGCATCGGTGTCAGACGTTTGCTAATAATCTGTGAATCGTTAGTGATAAAAATCACAGATTATTTTTAAAACCTTTAGCCGAGTAACTGTTTTTATTACTGTGCGTTTTATAAATACAACCTCACAGTTTGACCTAACAGCGTTGTTGTAGCTAACCATGGCGTGCTAGCACAGCTACAGTAGCGTTAGCATCACTAACACAAAGTTTAAAAAATAAAAGATTTTAAATCAATTACAATCTAAGATTAATATTTATTATTATTGTTAGTCAGAGATGTTTTCCCATGTTTACAGTTTTATAGATGAATGAATACATGAATGTAAAATCATGAACACTTGCGAAACATGTTGAGAAATTGTCTGATGTTTGTGACGTCATGTTGTTGATGGTGAAAGAACAGGAACATAAAGACAGAGTCACACAGCCTTCACTCATTCATACAACTGTCAGTGAACGGGTGAACCAGTGAACGGGTGAACGAGACGACTGGTGAGTGAGGGATTCTTTTTTGTTTGTACAATTACAGAGTAGTTTTTATGTTTTAATGGGAAATTTTATATAAATAATTCAGTTTGATTAGTTAAGTAAAAGAAACTAGAAATTCTGTCACTTTAAATAATTTAATATCAAATTAATAAATAATAATTGTCATGTTTTCATGACATGTTTTATGTATGTATGTATGTATATATATATATATATACATACATACATACATACATACATACATACACACACACACACACACACATATGTATGTATGTATAGTGGGGAAAAGTACACTGCTCAAAAAAATAAAGGGAACACTTTAATGTAATGTCCGTAAAACAAGTCAAAATGAGGCTCAGTAGTGTGTGTGGCCTCCATGTGCCTGTATGACCTCCCTACAACGCCTGGGCATGCTCCTGATGAGGTCGGATGGTCTCCTGAGGGATCTCCTCCCAGACCTGGACTAAAGCATCCGCCAACTCACAGTCTGTGGCGTTGGTGGATGGAGTGAGACATGTGGTCCCAGATGTGCTCAATTGGATTCAGGTCTGGGGAACGGGTAGGCCAGTCCATGGCATCAATGCCTTCGTCTTGCAGGAACTGCTGACACACTCCAGCCACATGAGGTCTAGCATTGTCTTGCATTAGGAGGAATCCAGGGCCAACCGCACCAGCATATGGTCTCACGAGGGGTCTGAAGATCTCATCTGGGTACCTAATGGCAGTCAGCCTACCTCTGGCGAGCACATGGAGAAATGCCACCCCACACCATTACTGACCCACTGTCAAACCGCTCATGCTGGAGGATGTTGCAGGCAGCAGAACGTTCTCCACGCCGTCTCCAGACTCTGTCACGTCTGTCACATGTGCTCAGTGTGAACCTGCTTTCATCTGTGAAGAGCACAGTGTTGCTTCCTGTGGACAGTTTGATTTCACAGAAGTGGGATTGACTTGGAGTTACATTGTGTTCTCAGCCACCGATTGTGCAAGTTCTCCCACTTAAAATGATGACAGAGGTCTGTAATTTTCATCATAGATACACTTCAACTGTAAATCACATATAAGATATTTAAAGAATTTATTTGTAAACGATGGTGGAAAATAAGTATTTGGTCACCTACAAACAAGCAAGATCTCTGGCTCTCACAGACCAGTAACTTCTTCTTTAAGAAGCTCTTCTGTCCTCCACTCGTTCCCTGTATTAATGGCACCTGTTTGAACTCGTTATCTGTATAAAAGACACCAGTCCACAACCTCAAACAGTCAGAGTCCAAACTCCACCACGGCCAAGACCAAAGAGCTGTCAAAGGACACCAGGAACAAAATTGTAGACCTGCACCAGTCTTGGAAGAGTTAATCTACACTAGGCGAGCAGCTTGGTGTGAATAACTCAACTGTGGGAGCAATTATTAGAAAATGGAAGACATTCAAGATCATTGATAATCTCCCTCAATCTGGGGCTCCACACAAGATCTCATCCCGTGGGGTCAAAATGATCATGAGAATGGTGAGCAAAAATCCCAGAACTACCCGGGGGGACCTGGTGAAGGACCTGCAGAGACCTGGGACCAAAGTAACAAAGGTTACCATCAGTAACACACTACACCGACAGGGACTCAAATCCTGCAGTACCAGACGTGTCCCCCTTCTTAAGCCAGTACGTGTCCAGGCCTGTCTGAAGTTTGCCAGAGACCATATGGATGATCCAGAAGAGGATTGGGAGAATGTCATGTGGTCACATGAAACCAAAATAGAACTTTTTGGTACAAACTCAACTCGTTGTTTGGAGGAAGAAGAATGCTGAGTTGCATCTCAAGAACACCATACCTACTGTGAGGCATGGGGGTGGAAACATCATGCTGCAAAGGGGACAGGACGACTGATCCGTGTTAAGGAAAGAATGAATGGGGCCATGTATTGTGAGATTTTGAGCCAAAACCTTCCATCAGTGAGAGCATTGTACTGAGACCAAATACTTATTTTCCACCATCATTTGCAAATAAATTCTTTTAAAATCCAACAATGTGATTTCACACTCTGTCTCTCACAGTTGAACTTGCACAATTGGTGCTCCACTGTATATATGTACATATACATATATGTATGTATGTATACACATATATGGATACATATACACATGTATATGTATCCATATATATGTATACATGTAACTTAATAAACGTTATCTCTGGTCTTTTTTCACAGAAAAAAACAGGAAGAAGAAAAAAGGGAAGACACTTTTGTCCTGAAACTTTTTTTTCTTCCTCATTGCCATCAAACATCACCAACACCTGAGATCAAACACTCGTCTTTTCTTTGAAATCATGTTCAATAATTCCACGACCACAGTCCCTGGTCCTGGTGCTGGTTCTGGTCCTGGAGGTTGTCCACCTGTAGGTATACAGCTGGAGGGCGTGATCCTGCCGCCGGTTCTCACCATCGACGTGGTGCTGGGCCTTCTGGGTAACGTGGTGGCTCTGTGGATCTTCTGCTTCAAACTGAAGACCTGGAACCCCAACAACCTGTTCCTCTTCAACCTGCTCATCGCAGACTTCTTTGCCCTGGTCAGCCTCCCTCTGAGGATCGATGCCTTGCTCAGGGGTCACTGGGTGTTTGGAGACGGTCTGTGCCGGATCAACCTGTTCCTGATGTTCTCAAATCGCTCGGCCAGCATCGCACTCATGACGGTGGTGGCAGTTTACCGATACTTTAAGGTGAGGAGTTTCTCTCTGTCCAGGTCCAGGAGCAGGACCAGTTCAGCAGATGTTACAGTGTCAGGAGAACATCACGTTCATGGTGCTGTTGTGAGATGTTTGCCACAAGTTTACGATGTCTTTTCCAAGCTAAAAGCGTTAGCGTTAGCGTGGTGTCTTCTAACAACTGTGCTGAAGACATGTTGAATGTCCAGTGAAAACATGATAATGTCTCATTATTGGCTCGTATAGTTTCAGTCACGTTGTTTTCCATGACTTCATAGCTCCTCCTCCGTGTGGGCGGAGTCATTACAGTACACCGGTGACTTGTAAAGCACCAGTGGGTGTTTGGGTGATGAGTTTTGTTGAGGATGAACTCACATGATGTGCTCAGACATTCACTCTGTCATAAGTTCATGTGTTTGACCTCTGCTGTGGTTGCAGGTCGTGCACCCTCACCACCGTGTGACGCGGCTGCGGCGACGCCAGGCCGCGTGTGTGCTGGCGCTGGTGTGGCTGCTGGTCGCCGCCCCTCGTCTGCCCATGTTGGCCTTCAGTCACATCAAAGGCAGCGGTAACAGAACCCAGTGCTTCTTCTTCACATCGTACAAAGAGGCGTCGCGCGCCCTCGTCGTGCTGGTGGGCATGCACCGCGTCCTCACGGTGCTGGAGTTTGTGGCGCCGCTGGTCATGCTCACGTTCTGCTCCATCAGGATCTCCAGCTTCCTGAAGGAGCGACAGTTTGGAAAACCCGACAAAGTCCGCAAGGCGATGCGAGTGTGCGCCGCCATCGTGGCGGTGTTCCTGATCTGCTTCCTGCCCACCACGGTGACCACCATAGGGGTGTGGGCGGTCCGCTCGTACCGCCCCTGGGACTGCTCCGCCTTCTACACCTTCACTCAGCTCACCATCGTCTCTCTGGGGCTGAACTTCCTGAACTCAGCTCTGGACCCCATCATCTACATCTTCTCCAGCTCCATGTTCCGTAAGGCTCTGTGCAGCTCACTGCCCCGCCCCCTGCGCTGTGGTCAGGCCGCAGAAGACGCCAGCACCGTGTCCTCGTCCGGAACTCAGTCCACGACTCAACAGGAGCTGAAGTCTATGCGAGTGAGCAGAGACATGTGAGGACACGCTGCTTTAAACGTGTGAGCGCCCCCTACAGCTGCAGCCAGGCTGGTGTCATCAAACCTACGTCACATGATCACGTCTTTATCTCATATCTGTGTGTGTGTGTGTGTGTGTGTGTGTGTGTACATAAACATCTGTGGTCGAACATGTTACAAATGTTACAATAGTGCAACTGTGTGAATGTAAATGTGCTTCACAGGTTCATGATTGACAGCTCTGAGCTGTTTCTTCCTTTCACTGTTTTTATACAGAATTACATTTTTTCAGATTTCATTTTCTTTATTCATCAGCATCTAACACACACACACACACACACGGAGCAGAAACGTTTATGTAGAAATGCTGACATCTAGTGGTGACAAATGTCTTTGTTTGCCACTTTTATTTAAACCTTTTGTCTGTTTGTTAAATGTTTAATTCTCTCTCTCTAACCATGATATTCAAACTTAGACAAAAACATCATTTGAAGTTTATTTCACCTGAATCATCAGAATGTCTCATTTCATTCTTCTTCTTTTTCCTCTCATTTTTTCAGCCTTGATGGACATTTATTATTTATTAATGAGTGTTGTCAGTTACCTTGAACACATATTCTTAATTTGTGCTTTAATCAAGACGTTTATTCACTTTCCCTTTGATTGTTTTTGGACTTTCATATAAAAGATGAACTGAACCATCATCACTTGGCTTCTCTCTTCTCTGTCAGAGCCAGAACTGCTGCTGCTGCTGCTGCTGCTGCTGCTGCTGCTTCACTGACAAAGACACAATTGTTTATTTAAAATCAGCCACAGATGCCAGCTCATGTGCCGATCCATTCTCCAGACCCTGACCTCTGCCAGCTCTTTCTCCTCCTGCTGCTGCTGGGTGAGGATTTGCTTGTTTGTCCTCCTGCGTGAAGGAGTCACGTTAGAGTGTGGATGTCCTCGTGCAGCAGCAGCAGCAGCAGGACATGAAGGAACAACAGCCAGAATCACAGCTCCACACACTGAGGTTTGAGGGAGTGAGACTCCATGCCAGAGTGACCTCAACGACCTCAGGAGACTGTCTTCACCCATCCATCCATCCATTCATTCATCCATCCAGAAAGAGAGAGAATTTGAATAATAATACAGTACAATACGATAAAGTGACATACATGAACCATGTGAATGAACAGTTTTAAAAAAGTCAAAAAAAAAAAATTCAAAATAAAAATAAACACAATTTCCTGCAGTTATATATTCACGTAGCATTTTTTTTTGCGTTTAATGCATTTGCTGTTTTACGAGTTTACTGCGAGCACGTGAACGCATCATTGACGACGATAGGATCGACAGCGCCACGAGTGTAAAGTTCACAATATTACATGCGCGCGCTGTCACTTTGACTTTTCAACATAAGAAACAAACGTCGTCTAACATGAAATAAATTGTGTAGAAAGGTCATATTAGTTGTGTTTGAATTAAACTGTGTTCATGAAATACAACGTTGCTTTACTCCGTGCGGAAGTTGCCCGGATGTTCTCTCCGCGTGTTCATTGAAGGCTTTGATTTTGTACAAGTGATCGTTTACTTCCGTACACTTCGGTTGTCTCCGATAACTTGACGCCGACGGGGAGTCCAATGGAAACCTTCGTCGAGATCCGGAGAAGACAATCGAGAGCGATTTAGCGTGAAAAACTGAGCAGATTTCGCCGCTTCTGTTAGACAAACCTCTTATTTTCTCAAAGATCTGGATCCGCGGGTTTCACTGCTGTGTTTCAAAGCCGTGAATCCGCCCTGAGCGGCGTGTGTTCGGCCTTGTTTACACCGAGCAGAGCCGCAGAGGAAGCAGCAGGCCCCCGCTCCTGTGGCCGGTGAACGGCCGCCTCTGCCGCCGCTGCCCCGGACCGTGTTTGTTTAGTGCGGATCTGACCTTTACTTCACCAAGTAAGTGTCCGCGCGCACCGGACCTCATGTTCGCGTTTGTGCGCTAAGTTTGTTTGCGCTTGAATTTCCTGTTTGTGACGCAACGCGATGTCACTTTGTGTTTATTGTTAGCCGTTAGCTTTCAGCTAGTAGTCAATCAGTTAGCCTGAGTGACTAATGCTAACGAAGTTCAAGCTAACGTGTGAAGAAATCAAAGAAACGCACTGAATTATGACGCAATACTCACGCTGGTGTGTGATTATACGTTTATAAACACGCGAGTCACGTGTTTGTGCAGTTGTTATGGTTATTTTCGCTGCTATCGTTAGCAACAGCGCTGATGGCCGTTAGCGGCATTAGCTCGCTGGCAGCTAGCATTAGCCTAGCTTTGTCAGACCAGCTGAGAAACTGAATCTGTGACACACACCATCACACTCACACACACACCAACACCATCACAAAGACAGACAGACAGACACCTATCTGCACAACACACACTGAAATATTAAAAATAACAGACATACTTTATTGTCATTATTACATAAGAAAGCTTATGGCAGACATTACAAAGGAAATATATGTATATATGTATGTGTATACATATATATATATATGCGTAGGAACATAACAAACATAACAATTGTTTTCTCGAATCATCTGTTAATTGTTTGGTTCAGGAAATGTAGAATGTTGTTTCTGAAACCTGGAAATGATGATTTTGTCAAATGTCACAGACCAATATCCATCCATGTTCTACTGCTTTATCCTGGACATGAGGGTCACAGGGGGCGCTGTGCGTGGGGTCACACCCTGGACAGGTCTTCAGTCCAACACAGGCTTTTCTACTGTGTTTATTTCTCTCCTTCAGTGATAGAACCTGGTGCGTCTGACGAGGTTCAGCTGAGCCCATACTAAAATGTGACGCCATCAGGCTGCCGGTCACTAATTGGTCAGAGAGTGTCATGAGCGTGCGACGTCAAAGCCAACAATGTCCAACTGTCCAACAATGTCCAACTGTAGATCAACGTTAAACAGACTGAAAAATTGCTGTCAGACGTGTGTTCATCTGCAGCATTTAGCAGAGGAGTGAGGTGGATTTAGACCACGTTCACTTCAGTGACTGAAGAAGAAAGATGTGCTGAGATGACTCCGCCCACGGGGAGGAGCAGCTATGAAGCCCTGGAAAACCATAACAGACTGGGTTGAGCCGAGCTACAACTGTGTAGTTAGAAAGCACCAATAGAGACAAACAACCATTCTGTTTTTAGACTGTGGGAGTTTTTGCTTTACTGTCTTTACTACTAGTTAGTAATACTAGTTACCAGTGCAGTTACTGCGTCTCAGGGTTCATGTCTGTGGTCTGTCTCCTGTCCACAGTGTGAAGTGCTCCTTGGTCTCGTCACTGACATGTCTGTCGTCTGTCTGTCGTTGGACAGTCATGTGATTAGACGGACGTGATTACTCTCCTTTCATCATCCTTCGCGGTAGTTCACAGGCAGTGAGTGACATCATCTGTGATGTCACACAGAACATTAAAGGAACGCACAGACGCGGGTCCCACTGGCACACAGTAATGTGTCTTTGTTCAAAATCATCCATGACCTTTAGAGGACAGTGTTGTGGACAGACGGAAGCACAGACAGAACTAATTCATCAATCCTTGAATTAATAGAGAGATGGGGAGAAAGAAAGGGTGAGTGTTTATATTTAAGAAGTAGAAAAAGACGGAGAACTGTAAAGAAATGCCACAAACAGACGGACAGTTCGATGTAGTCATCGATGAGTCGCTGCAGTTCTAACACAGACCTTGTTATGTCTAATCATGAAGTATTGTTGTTTTTCACTTGACACTGTTCACATGAAAATGAACCCTAACAGAATCACGGGTAAGATACAAACCAACTGCAGTAAGGTTACAGATGTTTGTGTTTTACTGTCGTACAGTACAATGATCCTTACACCAGGGCAAGTCTCCATGTTTAACTCATAAATGAAGGAGGTGTCATTCCCACTTCAAAGTCGGCATCCGTACTAAACCGCAGCTTTCATCCATGACGTTGCATTACTGCCCTCTGGTGGAGGTAGAAACCCCGACATGAGCCAGTCTGTCATGTTCCTCTCTCTCTCCAGGTAGAAGCTCTTTTTATAACTCACCTGTTTAACTAGTTCACTTAAAGAACCTGTTTTGTGTGTCTATTCTGAGTTTCAGTATCACTCTCTGCGTTTCATACATTTGCTTCGTCTGTGAAAACACTGAACATCGTCTGTACTTTTTATCCGTTCAGTCAAAGTTAAAGTGAGTCAACGAATGACAGGTTCAGGCTTCAAACATTCATCCATGAGTCGTTTGTTTCAGGAAATGTCAAAAAATATTGATCAGTGTTTGTCAAACTCTGGAAATTATGATGTTTTTGTCCACGAAGCAAAATGATTCAGTTTGAATGATTTCTATGTTTTATGGAGCAACGGAAGCAGAAAATATTCATATTTCAGAAGCTCCGCAAGTCTACATGCCGATGTGCCCTTGGGCACGAAACTGAACCCCACGCTGCTCCTGATGCAGAACTGTAGTGTGAAGCAGCTTTGAGTGTCAATACGAGAGAAGTGATGAAAACATTAAATCAACTTTTTAATCATTTCAATACTTATATTTGGGACTCTGGAGGCCCTACCAGTCGCCAAAGTTTGGAAAAACAATACTCAGTCATGTTTTCGTGGTCCCCCTTAGTGTAAGTATAGGTGATAAAACACTCCATGTTGAATATCCTGAACTTATGATGGCAGCATGCGCATTTCACCGCGAATGTTACCGCCCACCAGTAAGTTTACTTGGAGAGCTCCACCTTAGCTCCACCTTGTCCCTGCGAGAGTGCAGGCGAGGGAGGAAGAGCGGTATTATGTCAACGCAGAGGGACAAGTGTGCTGTTGGTGGCTGCACAGTGGAGCACAGTGTTTTACAGAGGATTTTATATATGAAGCTAATGTGCCGGATAAAGTCAGCAAACGTGTGTTCGTGTGTTCGCACCACTTCACATCAGACTGCGGCCAGCGGTCGCCGTATTTAGTCAGCGACGTACAAACACACACATTGTTAAGAAAAGGTCACATAGAGGTCATAACTGACCATTCTGACACGTCCTAATTAAACATATTTGTTCAGTACGTCCTCCATGACCGGAGCATAGACTCAGTCTGATACAGTCACATACAGCAGCAGTTTATGCAGCGATCAGCAGTGGATCAGTGGTGCTGTCCCTAAGTGTTTTTAACTGATTTACAGTTGGACAGTGTTCGGCTCCATCCTTATGTAGGACGTCTCTTCCTGTGACGACACTCTCGCTGTTTTCTGCTCACGCTGCCATGTTGATATTGTCAGACAACTAGTGGAGGGAGGGGGGGAGGAATGAGGGGAGGGAACAGGAGCTGAGCGAGTGAGCGCTGTAAAGAGGACAAATCAGAAACCCCCTGGAAGAAGTGGGTGTGTGTTTGCCTGTGTCTCATTTGCATATAAAGGGACCATGCACAAAACCGAGCGTTATAACCGAGGGTTATTGAACTGCTATGATGCTTCATCCTTATGGTATTTTGACCAAAGCATGTCACTGACATGTTCATTAGGACACCAGGGAACTAGTTTAATGGGGGAAATAGGGTATAATATGTCTCCTTTAATGATGTTGAAGCAGTGATGTTTCTATATAAACTCTAATCATCCATTGTTTCCTCTGACGTTGAGTGTTGCTCCTCTGAGATGAATGTGGTTAAAAGTGTTTACCGTTCATCGTCTGTGTCGTTGTGTTTCAGAGAATATGACCCAGAAGAAACAATGACGTCCAGATTTGGTAAAACCTACAGCCGTAAAGGAGGCGAGGGCACGTCCAAGTTTGACGAGGTTCTGTCCACCAAGAGAGGCACGCTCAGCACCAAATGGGGCGACACCACCTACAAGGCCAAGGTGGGCTCCAAGCGCCCCGGCGCCGCCAAGAACGACTCGGTCCTGGGGGTGCACAAGAGGCCCCGCCCCTCCGGCGACGGCTTTGAAGATCCGTTTGGGTTCGACAGCGACGAGGAGTCCAAGCCGGTGTCGTCGTCTCGCAACGGCAGCAAGCCGTCGCCCGTCAAGCCGGGGTGGGCGGAGCCGCCGCGGGCGGAGAGGCCCAGCGTGTCTCTGGATACGGGGGGCAGGTCCAGCCTGCAGGGGGCGTCATGGCTGCCGAGCGAGAGGAGTCAGCCCAAGGTGACGGAGGACACGGCGCGGTTCTTCAACAGCAGGAGCACCAGCATCGGTAATTTATTGTTTTTAGTTTGAGATTTCTAGAGTTGACTTCACAGAACTCTTCAGATGAATGATGGATCCACAGGGAGATTAGAAATATAGAAACATGAGACTAAACAGAGTTTTCTCCACACGTGTCAAGACAAAATCGATTTTACCCTCTTTACAAACAGTCTGCGACGTCTCCATCTCACTGTTAGACATTGTATTGAGTGTGTGAGCAGGAGTCGCTCAGGTTGTGTTGAGTAACAACAACACTGCTCCGCCCCCTGAGCCAGTCAGCTGTGAGCAGATGGAGGTGACATTTCACAGCTGTGACACTGATAGTCTTTGCTTGAAGTTGCTTCGTCATCAGAATCAGGAGGTGATGATCACGTGTGTGTGTGTGTGGGGGGGTTCCAATCGTGGACCAATCGTGTGTTGTCATTGTTTGTCGTCGCTGCTGTTGGTGAGAGACGATATGAGCGAGTCACACACACACACACACACACACACACAGAGGACAGTCTGTAAATAAGGCGACTGCAACCTTCACAGTCATGATTATCTACAACAACGTCGTTGCACAAATGATTTTAATCCCAGAACTGAGCAAATGTAAGGAGTTGTGTTGTGTTTATGTGACATTTGACAACATTGTTGTTGTAATTAGAAAATCATTGTTTTCCTCATACAAACATGTTTGTTTTAGCTTTGTGATGAAGAAGGATGTGAAGGTTTGCTCTGCGGTCGTCAGCCCTCAAACCCACACTCTTGGTGAAGTCGTTCTGACTCTGAAGTCCACTCCACGTTCTGAACCAGAACCAGAGAGGACATAATGAAGTGGAGCAGTGTTACTGACTCTGTGTCAGTGTTACTGACTCCGTGTCTGTCTCTCTGTCGGTGTTTGTCCGTCTGTCTGTGTGTGCGTGTGTGACCTGTTTTCAGTGGTTTTCATGGTGCAGTCACAGTCAGCGTCGTCTGTGTGTGTCTGTTGTTTGACTCGTGCTGAAACACAACACTGTTCAACGATTGTGTTGTTAATTTTACGTTCACATTCATCATGAATGTGTGAATGCCACAGTTGAACACACACGTCAGACTAAAACAAACATGATGGTTACAGTGCGAGTGTCTTGTCTCTCTCCGTTCACCAATGAAAACCGGGATAAAAGTGTCTCCTCAGACCATCATGAACCGCCTGCTTGTGTCTCTGAAGACAAGTACACTCAGATTGTGTGTATGTACAGAGGTGTAAGTGTTGTTCTCCTGCACCACTTGTCTCGTCCCTCTCTTACCACATGGTGGCAGCAGCAGCCTTTTTTATTGGTCTCTTGAGATGGTGAGATTTGCAGGGTTCCTTGAATGCATCAGCAGTTGGTGTTTCGTTCGTTGTCTTCATGTGTGTTTGTAGAAGTAATGAGATGTACAAGGTTCCTTGAATGCATCTTGAGGCTCTGACCAGCTCTGGATCTTTTATTTTTGTAAAAATGACATGAGCAGATGTAGATATTGTTTTATGATTTGTGTTAGCAGTGCTGTTAGCCACGGTCGTCCATGTGTGAGTCCATGAAGAGCAGCTCAGGACCAGACAGGGTCAGAGGTCACTGGTGATGAATATTTATCATCATTGATTGGTGTTTCTGTTCCTTTTGTCGTCCACAGGGAGGCAGCAGAGTTCCTTGTCGTTACCAGAGAACCAGCACAGTTACTCCTGGTACCAAAACGCTTCAGAGAGTGACAGGAAGCCGCTGGCACAGACCACCACCCTGAAGACTGGCGCCAAAGCAGAGTCCACCTACGACTCCTGGGACACCATCGTGGGTCTTCGTCCACCGTCGCCCAACCAGGAACCTCGTAACCCCGCCCCCACACTCTCCTGGGTGTCGGCGGGCATCACAGCAGCCGGGTGTGACCTGGGTCAGACCCGGCAGGAGAAGCCGCCGTCTCCTCCTCGTCTCCATACCATCAGCGAGAGGGAGGACATGGACTTTGGCGGTGATATGGACTTCCTCCTGGAGACGAGTGACTTCTCTCAAACGTCCTCGTCGTCCTCGTCACTTGTAAGGAACTCGAACTGTCGGACATACAGGAGGCCAAACAAACAGGGTGCCAGCAGAGCGCAGGACTCCAGTGGCGCCGCCGGCTCTGACTTTAGCTCCGATCTTCCCAAAGTGTCCGACAGTGGCAGCAAGACGACGGGCAGCGGCCGGGGGCGGGGCAGGACGAGGGACTACACGGTGCTGCACCCTTCGTCCGTGTCCGTCTGTAACGTCACCATCCAGGACCGAGCGGTGGACGAGTTCAGCACAGACACAGTGCCCTCTAGTGGCAGCAGTACTGCAGCCTCCAGCAGCACAACAGAGCTGGGAGAGGCGGGGTGGCAGCGGAAGAAGGCGGAGCAACCAAACACAAGGTGAGATGACAGCTGACGTGTCCCTCATCTGTGGACACTTTAACGTCCACGCTGTCACTGTGCAACGCAGATGCCCGTGTTTTAGATCACTGCTGCATAAGCTACTGTCCTCTCCTGTCCTCTCCTCTAACTCTCCTCTCCTGTCCTCTTCTCTGACTGTCCTCTCCTGTCCTCTCCTCTGACTGTCCACTGACTGTCCTCTCCTGTCCTCTGCACAGGCCCAGACAAACACAGACCAAGTCAAAGAAGGACAGTAGTAAGCTGGACTTGTTTGGCTTTGAGGACACGGACATGCGTGAGGACGAGGACAGCGTGGACAGCTCAGATCCCGCCTCCAGTTACAAGATCAAATACTTTGGCTTTGACGACATGAGCGATAGTGACGGCGGTGACAATGGTGACGAGGGCGGCTTTAAGGAGAGGAGGCGGGCCAAGAAGGCTGCTGTTGCTATGGCAACACCCGAGGAGGTCACCACGGAAGACACGGAGAGCTACGAGACGTACGAGCCGCCCGATCCCTTCGAGAGGCTGGAGATTCTCCAGCAACCGATGACGGTGAAGGAGAACAAGAAGAACTCGGTGAGCAGGGAAAACACGCTACGAGGTGAGGACCCAGAGTGACCCCTGACCCCTGTACTGAACATCTGACACGCTCACTCTCCCACTCCTCTGCTGCCTCGTGTGGTCAATCTGAGCGTGTGCATCTGTGTGTGTGTTTTATCAGCAGCAGGGGGCGCTCACACCACAGTCAGCACTGTGTGTGCTGACTGTGGTGTGAGTGCCACAGTATGTCTCAGTACCTCATACAACCACAAGGTGTCAGTGGCATTTATGTGTTGTGACTCCACCCACATTAGATGTGCTGGACTTCTCGGAGGAGGGACTCAGGGTGGTGGCCAGCGCCCCCCGGAGGCCGCTGCAGGGCAAAGTTCTCGTCAAGAACCCCGACACGTTTCGGAGGATCTTCAGTGCACACAAGAAGGTCAGACACACACACACACACACACACACACACACACACACACACTCACTGAGGATCATCAAATATAAATCATTCACTCAGTCCTAAGTCTCACAAACTCCAAAATATCCCTCGTCAAATGTGGAAATGATGATTTTTTTCATAAACAAAAAAAACATGAAACAAACTTTATCCATCACAACAGTGTCAGTCATGACTCCGCCCACAAACTGTGAACAAAGACCGAGCTTCTTTTGGCACCAACAATCACATTGGATTGAACATCGATAGTATTTTTGTTTTTTTCTCTGGGCCACAGCAGGAAGATGGCATCACCCCCCATCCCTCCCACGTCTCTCCCCCATCCCTCCCCCTCCTTGCTTGACGGTGCTGGTCTGTCCGTCCAGATTACAGTAGGAGGCTTTAATCCAGTGTGTTGATGGTCCAACACAGCAGAGCTCATCCCTGAACTCTGCTTTTGTCTCAGTTTATTAACCCTGCAGGGAACAAACACCACCCCCCCCCACACACACACCCTCTCTGTGTCTCTCTCTCGTCTTTTGTTTTCTATTGAAAGCCTCGGCAACCACCAACCACAGGTTTGGCAGTGTGTGTGTGTGTGTGTGTGTGTCCTGCTGTTTGATCAGTGCTGGCTGACTCAGTTTCATTTATTATCCACTTCTCCATCCTCTCTCTCTTCATTTGTTTAGATTTAGTAAGAGTAAGAGTTTTGACCTGTGGGGCTGAAACTATTTGATTCATGCGTTTGAGACTTTTGTTTAAAAATGCAAAGCCGTCTGTGTTTAGTTTGGATAGTCTTGTGTTGTGTGTGTGTTTGGACCAGTTTCCACGTGTGACACGTGTTCATCTGCTGCTGCTGTCGTCTGTGTTTCAGTCTCCCACCAAAGCTGTTTACAACGCCAGACACTGGGCGGTGGAGACTGAGGAACCACCAGCAACGCTGAGCTCACAGAGCGCTCCTGTAAACACACACACACACACACACACGCACATGCACAGGTGAAACCTTGTGATCTTCACAGGTCTGCTTCTGGTTCTCTCTCAGGTGTCCGTCTCAGTGGGAGGAGCCAGTAAGGAGCCGTCTGAAGCTCAGAAGGACGACGGCGTCTTTAAGGCTCCGCCTCCTCCTCCCAAGGTCACCAAATGCGTCACCCTCCCCACAGACCTGTACCAGGACACGGTCACCACACTCAAGTGTCGTAAAGAGCACAAGGAGGTACACACAACTGTTCACACACTCTGGGAGTGTGTACATGTGTATGTATATGTATATGTGTGTATATATATTTACACACACATATACAGTACGTATATGTGTATGTATATACGTATGTATATGTATACATATATGCATACACATATATACATGTGTGTATGTATATATGTGTATATATATATGTGTGTGTGTATACATATATATTATATGCATAGTACATTTTTATCTTATATTTTATTTTACTTTTTATATTCTATATTTTATGGTGTTTGGTACCTGGGGTCTTTTTCTTTCCTGTCTCCTGTAATGTTGGAGCTTTTAATGTCCCCGAGGGAACCTCCCAAAGGGATTAATATGGACTGTCTGTCTGTCTGTCTGTCTGTCTGTCTGTCACTCTACTCTGAGGATCCATGATTCACACTGTGTGTGTGTGTGTGTGTGTGTGTGCGTGCTCAGCTCTACACTGTGGTCCAGCATGTGAAACACTTTAACGACGTGGTGGAGTTTGGAGAGAACCAGGAGTTCACAGACGACTTTGAATACCTGGCCACCGGACTGAAGAGTGGGCAGCCGCTGAACACACGCTGCCTCAGGTGAGACGCCACTGGCCCCGCCCTCTCGCACTCACTGTTGTGTCGTTGTTCTTCTCCACAGTCCTTCAGTCATATTGTGTTTTTGTCTTCAGTGTGATTAGCTTAGCGACGCGCTGCGCCATGCCCAGCTTCAGGATGCACCTGCGAGCTCGAGGGAAGGTCACTCAGGTGTTCAAGACGCTCAACGACGCCCCACAACACCCGGTAACGCCCACATGCAGCTTCATGTCACATAAAGTTCCTCAGATCAGTGAGAACAGATGGATAAATGATGAGTGTTGTGGTCTGGACAGAACCTGGCTCTGTGCACCGCCTCCCTGATGTACATTCTGAGCAGAGACCGTCTGAACATGGACCTGGACCGTTCCTGTCTGGACCTGATGATCCGGCTGCTGGAGATGGACCATGACCAGGGGGGCGGGGCCGTGGCCGACTCCGACTCCAGCGCTCAGTTCAGCGCCAGAGAGATCGCCAAGATGAAGGAGAGGATCAGAAAGCTTTGTGACACAGTGCACAACAAACACCTGGACCTGCAGAACATCACGGTACACAACATGACTCACACACACACACACACTGAACATCACGGTACACAACATGACTCACACACACTGAACATCATGGTACACAACATGACTCACACACACCCACACACACTGAACATCACGATACACAACATGACTCACACACACACACTGAACATCACGATACACACACATGACTCACACACACACACTGAACATCATATGTACACAACATGACTCACACACACCCACACACACTGAACATCACGATACACAACATGACTCACACACACACTGAACATCATGGTACACAACATGACTCACACACACCCACACACACTGAACATCACGATACACAACACTGACTCACACACACACACTGAACATCATGGTACAACATGACTCACACACACACTGAACATCACACAACATGACTCACACACACACACACACTGAACATCATGGTACACATGACTCACACACACACTGAACATCATGGTACACAACATGACTCACACACACACACACACACTGAACATCATGAACACACATGACTCACACACACCACACACACTGAACATCATGGTACACAACATGACTCACACACACACTGAACATCATGGTACACAACATGACTCACACACACACACTGAACATCATGGTACATGACTCACACACACTGAACATCATGGTACACAACATGACTCACACACACACACATGACACACACTGAACATCATGGTACACACACACACTGACCACACACACACACACACACTGAACATCATGGTACACAACTCACACACACACACACTGAACATCATGGTACGACTCACACACACACACTGAACATCATGGTACACAACATGACTCACACACACACACATCATGGTACACAACACACACACTGAACATCACGGACACACACAGACATCATGGTACACAACATGACACACAGACACAGAACATCACGGTACACACATGACACACACAGACACACAGAACATCATACAACATGACACACACAGACACACAGAACATCATGGCAACATGACACACACACACACACACACTGAACATCACGGTACACAACATGACACACACACAGACACACAGAACATCACGGTACACAACATGACTCACACACTCTCTCTCTCTCTCTCTCTGTCTGTCTGTCTCTCTGTCTGTCCCTCTGCTTGCGTCTCTGTACAGACGGGACACTTAGCCATGGAGACGTTGCTGTCGCTGACGTCAAAGAGAGCAGGAGACTGGTTCAAAGAGGAGCTGCGTCTCCTCGGAGGACTGGACCACATTGTGGACAAAGGTCAGAGACGGGACAGTGAGTTTTTCTGGTTTGTGTCTGTGTGACCACATGTGTGTGTCCTCTGTGTGTGTCCACAGTGAAAGAGTGTGTAGATAACCTGAACCAGGAGGAAGAGGAGGAGAAGCTGGTGTCTTCTCTGTGGGGAGCAGAGCGGTGTTTACGTGTCCTGGAGAGTGTGAGTCAAACACTCGTCTGATGATGTTCTTACATTCATGATACACATCACTATATCAATCACTGTGTGTGTGTGTGTGTGTGTGTGTGTGTGTGTGTGTGCAGGTCACAGTCCACAACCCGGAGAACCAGAGTTACCTGATCGCCTACAAAGACTCGTCACTCATCCACTCTTCAGCCAAGTGAGTCCTTGTGTTTGTTCCTCGTCTTCATCATCTCATGTACATGTCGCTGTAACGCTCTGAACCACAGACTCAGTTTGATGAGCGCTCATGGTTTTTCTGGTTACTTTGCTTCATGTAACAAAGACGTCATTAAACAGACATTTGAGAACATCTTCATTTCCTCTAAATGTCAAGGTCACTGACAAACAGCTGGAACGACAGTTCACTCCTCATTACAACCACAGAGGAGGCGCCCCCTGGTGGCTGACTGCTACTGCCACAAACCTTTATACATTTAATACACAATCTATTTATGGTGGAAACATGTGATGATGCCTTGTGCGTGTCTGTGTGTGTGGATCTCTGCATGTCTGTGTGTGTCAGTCTGTCTGTCTGTCTGTCTCTGTGTGTGTGCTTGTGCGTGCTTGTCTGTGTGTGTGCGCGTCTGTGTGTGTGTCTCTGTGCATGTCTTGCGTGTGTGTGCTGCGGCGTGTGCTCTCTATGCGTGTGTGCTTGCGATAGTGTGTGTGTGTGTGTATGCATCTCTGTGTGTGCAGGTACCGCACGCTTGCTTGTATCTGTGTGTGTGTGTGTGTGTGTCTTTGTGTGTGTCATTCCTGATCGAGCTTTGTTATTTAATTTCCTGATTGTGTCATTCTGTCAGTCATAGCAGTGACCTTTGACCCCTGAGCTTGGCCTGACACCACTGTCACAGCATTGGTGTGTGTCTGTACGTGTGTGTGTGTGTGTGTGTGTTACTAAGTTATTATTTAGGTGAAAACTGTTTTGATTTTAACGTTCTGTTATCTGGTATCTGAAAAACAGCAGCGCTAAGTTCATTTAACTTGTGGCTCCGCCTCCTTAACCCTCTGTGTGACCGGACCTTTGCACCCCTGCAGAACATCTGCAGAGAGGGTGAGGAGGGGTGAGAGGGTGAGCAACAAAGAGCTGCTGTTTCAGTGGGTGACACACTCTGAGCGTTCAGCTGTCCTCACCGTTAACTTGATTAACCCTCCAAACCACACGCGCACACACACACACACACACACACACACACTCACACTCACTCCTGCTTTTCCTCTTGTCACTCTTTCTCCTGTCCTGTTTCCTTGTCTTTGTTTCTTGTAAGCCCCACCCTCTTAAACTGTCTGACTGTTTCAGCTGCCTGCAGCACTAATTCAATCAGCACACACACACACACACACACACTCACACACTGCTGCTTCCATCACTAAGTTCTAATGTCTTATTTTAATGAATTCAGCATTTAAAATATTTCATTTAGACTTAACTCAGTGACACAAAGTGACCACACGAGGCAGCAGAGGAGCAGCAGCTCCTGGTTTTCTCTCTGAGGTTTGGTGTAGGAGAGTGAGTGGTTTACAAACTTCAGTTTGCTGTTGGAAAATTCTGTCTCGCAGTGAGATAAAGACGTGATCATGTGACGCAAGTTAAAATAAAAACAAACCATTTTTTGGTTTTCAATATTTATCAATTCCTTGTCATTTAACAGTTTTTGCCAAATACTCAACCAGTACTCTTTCCTCTCCTGTCTCCTCTCTTCCTCTCCTGTCTCCTCCTCCCCTGTGGTCAGAGCTCTGAGGAGGTGTGAGCAGATGATCCAGCGTTACAGCAGGGAGGTGAACTCAGACTCAGTGGTGGGTAAAGCTGTAGAGAACTGTATGAGAGCCATCATCGGAGTCCTGCTCAACCTGACACATGACAACGGTGAGGAAGAACAACCACACGATGACAACAGCAACCGCATGACAACTGCTACACACTCTTGTGTTCACGTGTGTGTGTGTGTGTGTGTGTGTTTTAGAGTGGGGCAGCACAAAGACAGGAGAACAAGAGGATCTCATCATCACAGCACTCAACTGTGTCCTCAGAGTTCCTCAGTATCTTCCACAGGAGCAGAGGTTCGACATCCGTGTCCTGGTGAGTCTCACACACACACACACACACACACAGCGGTCTTCTACTCTATGATGACCTGCTGATGTCCTCCTCCTGTGTCCAGGGTCTGGGTTTGTTGATAAACCTGGTGGAGTACAGTGCCAGGAACAGATACTGTCTAATGGAGATGGAGATGGAAGGAGGTCAGGGTCCCTGCGACTCCACCGTCCTCCTCAACCCTGAGCACCAGGACATCGGCAGCTCGGGGCCCCTGAGCGCCATCGCTGCACTTGTGCAGGTACACGGCTCCTCAACACTGCTGCTCTCTGCTCCTCACACCTCCTCAGACATCCTCACACCTCATCAGACCTCCTCACACCTCCTCACACCACCTCAGATCTCCTCACACCTCCTCAGATCTCCTCACACCTCCTCAGATCCTCACACCTCTCAGATCTCTCACACCTCATCAGACATCCTCACACCTCATCAGACCTCCCTCACACCTCCTCACACCACCTCAGACCTCCTCCACCTCCTGAGACCTCACACCTCCTCAGATCTCCTCACACCTCCTCAGATCTCTCACACCTCCTCAGACATCCTCACACCTACTCAGATCTCCTCACACCTCCTCAGACCTCACACCACCTCAGACCTCCCTCACACCTACTCCCTCCTCACACCACCTCTTCACACCTCCTCACACCACCTCTTCACACAACCTCAGACCTCCTTACACATCCTCACACACCTCCTCACACCACGTAAGACCTCCTCACACTTCCTCGCACTTCCTCACACCACCTCAGATCTCCTCACACCTCCTCACCTCCGACATTGTCCTCATTATTAAACCTTCTCTTTCTTCATCTTCCTCATCAGCTGTTTCTCCAGAGGGAGCGGGCCGCCATCCTGGCCGAGGCACAGACCGACGACCTCATCAAGGAGGCGCCGAAGGCTCCGCTGGACCAGAGCGGGCAGTGGCAGGAGACGGGTGGGGAGATCCAGTGGGTCGCCAACGACAACGCCAACACTGACACCAACAAACAGGAAGAAGACAAGAAGAAGGAGGAGGAGGACGAGGAGCTGGACCTCAACAAAGGTACAACTACTACTTCCTGTTGACTTAACAGCACATGTGGAGGTTTGCTCTTCATCCTCCTCTCGTTTGCTCCTCAGCTCTGCAGCACGCGGGGAAGCACATGGAGGACAGCATCGTGGCATCGTACACGGCACTGCTGCTGGGCTGCCTCTGTCAGGGAAGCCCGGTCAGTCCTATAACCCTCTGTGTGTGTCTGTCTGGTTGTGTCTGTGTCTGTCAAAGTCAGAGTGTTGTCAGTGACTCTTGGTGTGTGAGTGGTTTCCTGTTGTAAAGTCAGAGTGTTGTCAGTGACTGTGTGTGTGTGAGAGAGTGGTTTCCTGTTGTGTTGTCAGTGACTGTGTGTGTGTGTGTGAGTAGTTTCCTGTTGTAAAATCAGAGTGTTGTCAGTGACTGTGTGTGAGTGGTTTCCTGTTGTAAGTCAGAGTGTTGTCAGTGACTGTGTGTGTGTGTGTGTGTGTGTGAGAGTGGTTTCCTGTTGTGTTGTCAGTGACTGTGTGTGTGTGTGAGTAGTTTCCTGTTGTAAAGTCAGAGTGTTGTCAGTGACTGTGTGTGTGTGTGTGTGTGTGTGTGTGTGAGAGTGGTTTCCTGTTGTGTGTCAGTGACTGTGTGTGTGTGTGTGTGAGAAGTTTCCTGTTGTAAAAGTCAGAGTGTTGTCAGTGACTGTGTGTGTGTGTGTGTGTGTGTGTGTGTGTGTGTGTGTGTGTGAGTGAGTGGTTTCCTGTTGAAAAGTCAGAGTGTTGTCAGTGACTCTTGGTGTGTGAGTGGTTTCCTGTTGTAAGTCAGAGTGTGTCAGTGACTGTGTGTGTGTGTGTGTGTGTGTGTGTGTGTGTGTGTGTGTGTGTGTGTGTGTGTGTGTGTGAGAGAGAGTGGTTTCCTGTTGTGTTGTCAGTGACTGTGTGAGTAGTTTCCTGTTGTAAAGTCAGAGTGTTGTCAGTGACTGTGTGTGTGTGAGTAGTTTCTTGTTGTAAAGTCAGAGTGTTGTCAGTGACTGTGTGTGTGTGTGTGAGTGAGTGGTTTCCTGTTGTAAAGTCAGAGTGTTGTCAGTGACTGTGTGTGTGTGTGTGTGTGTGTGAGAGTGGTTTCCTGTTGTGTTGTCAGTGACTGTGTGTGTGAGTAGTTTCCTGTTGTAAAGTCAGAGTGTTGTCAGTGACTGTGTGTGTGAGTTGTTTCCTGTTGTAAGTCAGAGTGTTGTCAGTGACTGTGTGTGTGTGTGTGTGTGTGTGTGTGTGTGTGTGTGTGAGAGAGTGGTTTCCTGTTGTGTTGTCAGTGACTGTGTGTGTGTGTGTGTGTGAGTGAGTGGTTTCCTGTTGTAAAGTCAGAGTGTTGTCAGTGACTCTTGGTGTGTGAGTGGTTTCCTGTTGTAAAGTCAGAGTGTTGTCAGTGACTGTGTGTGTGTGTGTGTGAGAGAGTGGTTTCCTGTTGTGTTGTCAGTGACTGTGTGAGTAGTTTCCTGTTGTAAAGTCAGAGTGTTGTCAGTGACTGTGTGTGTGAGAGAGTGGGTTTCCTGTTGTGTTGTCAGTGACTGTGTGTGTGTGTGTGAGTAGTTTCCTGTTGTAGAAGTCAGAGTGTTGTCAGTGACTGTGTGTGTGAGTGGTTTCCTGTTGTAAAGTCAGAGTGTTGTCAGTGACTGTGTGTGTGTGTGAGTGGTTTCCTGTTGTAAAGTCAGAGTGTTGTCAGTGACTGTGTGTGAGTGGTCCTGTTGTAAAGTCAGAGTGTTGTCAGTGTGTGTGTGTGTGTGAAAGAGTGGTTTCCTGTTGTGTTGTCAGTGACTGTGTGTGTGTGTGTGAGTAGTTTCCTGTTGTAAAGTCAGAGTGTTGTCAGTGACTGTGTGTGTGAGTTTCCTGTTGTAAAGTCAGAGTGTTGTCAGTGACTGTGTGTGTGTGAGTGGTTTCCTGTTGTAAAGTCAGAGTGTTGTCAGTGACTGTGTGTGAGAGTGGTTTCCTGTTGTAAAGTCAGAGTGTTGTCAGTGACTGTGTGTGTGTAGTGGTGTTGTAAGTCAGAGTGTTGTCACTGTGTGTGAGTGGTTTCCTGTTGTAAAGTCAGAGTGTTGTCAGTGACTGTGTGTGTGTGTGTGTTTCTCCTCAGCTGAATGTGACGACTGTGAGAGAAAACCTGCCTCAGGGAGATTTCTCCATCATGACAGAAATGCTGAAAAAGTTCCTCAACTTCATGAACCTCACAGTGAGTCACGCTGCGTTCATCATCATCATCATCATCATCATCATCAGTCTTCACCTTCACAGCTAATCTAACACATTTATTTACTTTTTACAACCGAGAACATTCAGAGTCTTTTGAGAACAAGTGTTTAAAGACAAAGAACAAACACATGACACCAAGAATAACTGCTGTGTGCCACATGTGAGATTTGCCGACATCTAGTGGTGAGACGGCAGATTGCAGCAACAAAAACAGACCATAATCATTGAAACAGAGATTGATAAAAAAAAATTTAAGAAATTCAAATCCTCCCATGTTCCCTTGTGTGAATTGTGGGCGGAGCCTTTTAATTGAAAAATGTACATATTTAAAAAACAAATATAGTTTTAAACTTTAAAAAGTGATATTTTTGATGAAATCATCATTAATATGATACATTATTACAGACTGTACCTTTTAATGTGATGATGTGTGTGTGGTAACTGACTGTCTCTCTCTCTCTCTGTCTCTGTCTGTCTCTCAGTGTGACGTCGGCACCACAGGACAAAAGTCCATCTCCAGGGTTATTGATTATTTGGAGCACTGTTAGAGAAGACTCACACACACACACACATTATCATCATCATCACCACTGCTGGAACCAGGCGTGTGTTTCTTCATCCTCTTCCTCCAGTTAAAGGAAAGTTCCGCTGTTTTATTTGACCATTAACACTCTCACACACACACTCTCACACACACCTGCATCATCTTAAATTTCTCTGTTATAAATAAATTGACTGACTTTTTTCTAGTCGCTGCTCAGAAGGAGGTGTTTTCTGACCCCACCCCCTCCTCCCCACCCCCTCACTTCAGTATTGATCACTGATCGATTAGTGAGTCCATGAATCTTTGTTTTTTTTGTTTTTTTCTTTCTTTTTTTCTCTGACCTCTGTGTGTCTGAGGTCGACCAATCAGAAGCATCCATTGTCTGAATCACAGTCTTTAGATGCAGATCAAAGCCCCGCCCCCTCATTTTCACACTGAGTCACGCTGAGTCATACTGAGTCACGTTGAGGCGTACTGAGTCATGTTGAGGCATACTGAGTCATGTCATGAGTCATGTCATGTTGAGGCATACTGAGTCAGCTGGAGTCATGTTGAGTCATGAGGGCATACTGAGTCATGTTGAGTCATGTTGAGGCATACTGAGTCAGCTGAGTCATGTTGAGGCATACTGAGTCACGCTGAGTCATGTTGAGGCATACTGAGTCATGTTGAGGCATACTGAGTCATGTTGAGGCATACTGAGTCATGTTGAGGCATACTGAGTCACTGAGGGGCATACTGAGTCTTCTGAGTCATGTTGAGGCATACTGAGTCATGTTGAGGCATACTGAGTCACTGAGTCATGTTGAGGCATACTGAGTCATGAGTTGGGGCTGATACAGGTCATGTTGAGGCATACTGATACGATGAGTCATGTTGAGGCATACTGAGTCATGTTGAGGCATACTGAGTCACGCTGAGTCATGTTGAGGCATACTGAGTCGCTGTTGAGCATACTGAGCACGCTGAGGTCATGTTGAGGCTGAGCATGAGTCATGTTGAGGCATACTGAGTCATGTTGGGCATACTGAGTCACAGAGGCATACTGAGTCACGCTGAGTCATGTTGAGGCATACTGAGTCACGATGAGTCAGGGCATACTGAGTCGTCATACTGAGTCACGTTGCTCGGCTGAAGCATACTGAGTCATGCTGAGTCAGGGCATACTGAGTCATGAGGCATACTGAGTCCGTTCCCTGAGCAGGGCATAAGCATGGCTGAGTCAGTCCACTTGAGTCAGAGGCATACTGATGCATACTGGAAGGCATACTGAGTCATGCTGAGTCAGCTGAGTCAGAGTCATACTGAGTGAGCATACTGAGTGCGTCATGTTCATACTGAGTGAGTCATACTGAGTCACGCTGAGTCATGTTGAGTCAGATTGAGGTTTAAACTTTAAAAATCATCAAATATGAAGAAAATATAATTAACGTCTAAACTTTAAAGTCAAAGTTTTGCTTCTTTTCCCAAAATCTGACCTTTAAATTTAAATATTCTGAAATAATTAAACACATTAATCTGAGCAGAAAACAACAACAACTTCATTATTTTAATGTTTTTAAACATATCACACACACACTCACTCACACACACACTGTTTCTGAACGTTTACAGCTTTATTGACAAACGTCTGGAGGACAAACAGACAAGTTTGTTTGTTTTTCTTTGTAAATATTTTCTGTGTACATAAACGTTTCCTTGTTAGAAGACCGAGGGAGGGGGGAGGAGCTGCAGGAGGGGGCGGGACTTCAGGTGAGAGGCTGTTAAATTGAAATGTAGACGTAGAATCTACTTTTTTCCCTGAATCTATTTTTCTTTTTCTAAAGCCTTTGTTGTTGTCGTCGTTGTTGTTGTTGTCGTCGCAGCTGCGGGAAAAAAAACAACTTCTTTGTATCAATTTACAGACTCTGGTCTTTGGTTACATGTACATAATTTTAAAATAATAAAAGTTGATACTTTCAGTATTTACACGTTGAGTTGTCGTCTTTTCTTTGTTTCATTTTGAACTTTTTCACTTTACAGTTTAACTCTAATATTTCTTTGATGAAACATCAGTTTCTCTTGAAACTTGATTTTAAATGGAAAAGTCACAAATATCAAAGACTTTGTCTTAAATGAAAACCAAAAAAAGAGGAATTTTCATCTAAAATTTAGACTTTATTTTTCTCACTTTTTTCCACATCATTTTTTTTTACAGAAATCTGCAGCATTTACACTTTTGACCTTTGACCTTTTTCATCTTTAAAGAAAAAGTGCTGGAGGTTTTTGTTTTAATAGCAAAAATATATTTAATAAAGTTTTTGAACAAAAATGTTTTTATAAACATGAAGAAAATCACTGACGGTGTCTTTAATGTCTTCATCATCAGAGCTGTAGTTTGTCTCTGCTGTCTGTCCCCTCCGCTGTGTTGGTCCCGGGTGTCTCCGGTGTCTCGGGCGCAGCGGCCTCGTGCAGCAGTTCACTCAGTGTGTTGATGTAGATCTGCGCCATCTGCAGAGTCTCAGACTTGGACAGTTTCTTGTCGCTCTCCAGGTTCGGGATGACGCTGCGCAGGCGGTCAAAGGCCACGTTCAGTCCGAGCATCCGCCGCCTCTCCCGGGCGTTAGCGGCCAGGCGCCGCCGCCGCTGCGCCCGCTCCACAGCGCCCCTGTCCGGCTGCAGGAGGTCTCTGCTGCTGCTGCTGCTGCTGCTGATGTCTCTGCTGTCTCTGCTGCTGCTGATGTCTCTGGCGGCAGAACCGAGCCGGAGCTCCACGATGGCGCACGGAGCGTCTCTGCGGTCGCAGCCGCCCGTGGTGCGCGCGCGCTCCAGCCCGGGTCCCCGCTGCAGTAGAGCGTGGAAGTCCGCGTGCAGAGCCGCGTGTCCGTGGACTCTGTCCTCAGGGGACACGGAGAAGAAGAGACTTTTCCGCGGCGGCATCTTGTTCTTCTTCTTCTTCATCAACCAAAGTTTCTCTGGAACTTTTCTGCTGTTTCACCACATTTATGGGCCGCGAGCACGCGCAGTGCGCGCCGCGGGGGCGTGGACAGGGTCGTGTGCTGCTAATGAACAAAACAGCAGGAGGTCATTTAACAGAGTTCATCAAAAGAGGATTAAAGGAGGAGGAGGAGGAGGAGGAGAGGCAGCCAAGCAGAGGAGGAAGAGGAGGAGGTGAGAGGATGAAGAGAGAGAAAATATCAAATCAACAAGTTTATTTTATAAAAACAAACAAACACTGAGATAAAAACATAAAAACAAGTCACGTGGTTGATTCTAAAACCAGAGAAGAAGAGTTTAAATTCTTCTGTCTTTAGATGAGATGTTTATTGATGTGACTAAAGTTATGAACAAGTGAACTGAAGTGAAAATAAACAACTTTAGTTTAGAGAGAAATGTCAATCATTAGTCAATAATCCAGAAGAAAAAGTAAGAAACAGATTTTATTAACAAAAGAATAAAATCTTCGTCACATGATCACGTCTTCATCTCACTTCACTCACACTCACACACACACACTCACACA
>NW_025321454.1:0-94069 GCF_019176455.1 Solea senegalensis
ACTACATACTAACCTATGACATTTTTGACACATTTTGGATGACATACTAACCTATGACATTTTTGTCAAATTTTGGACGACATACTGAACTTTGTCTTTTTTGACTGATTTGGAACGTCATACTATACTATGACTTTTTTGACAGATTTTGGACGACATACTAACAAATTACGTTTTTGTCACATTTTGAACGACATTCTAAAGCATGACTTTTTTTGGTGATTTTGGACCACATACTAACCTATGACTTTTTTGTCACATTTTGAACGACATACTAAAGTATGACTTTTTTGTCACATTTTGGACGACATACTAACCTATGACTTTTTTGTCATGTTTTGGACGACGTACTAAAGAATGATTTTTTTGTCACAATTTGGACGACATACTTAAGTATGACTTTTTTGTCGAATTCTGGAGAAAAAACTGACCTATGACATTTTTGTCACATTTTGGACGACATACTAAAGTATGACATTTTTGTCACATTTTTTTCAGGTCTTCATAATAAATCTTGGAAATTCAGACCTGAAAAAAAAGTCGAAATGTTATTGCAAATGAAGAGCCAGAATTTAAGTGAATGCAATGCACATACCATACTTAACAGAGACACAAGAAACCCATTCCTTTTCTGACCATACTCATTCTTAATTTTCTTTACCTTTAATTTCATGATAGAAGTAAATACACTAATTCATAAAAATCTGATTTGTATTGAATCAGAATTTGATTGACACCTTTAGCCACTAGTTGTCGTCAACAGTGAAGGTCCAACCTTCAGCTGACTTCACAATAATAAAGTATGCACAGTATGCAGCCATAGTACACCACTTGCCTTTAATGTTTATTTATCAAACACATTTTTCCCTCCCAAAAAAAGACACAAACTCATTCACCAGCATTTTTTCACATGATGTGACTGACACTGCAGCCAAAGCAGCCATGATTCTAAAAGAGGAGTGCACACACACACCCGTCATCATCATCCCAGTGAGGAGCCCACCTGCTCACACTGTCTGCCAGTGGAAATACTACAGCGGTACATGACGGAGGTTCACTCCCAACTGTCACCAATACTGCGACGGCTGGTGCCTTAAGACTACATTTACATCACACACATACAGTTTCTTTTTGCAGAAGAATGGTAAAGGGGTAGTTCAGGATTCTTGAAGTGAGGATGTATAAGGTACTGTAGAGTCAGGGTTATACAGACAGCACAGTGACTGAAATGTTGCAGAACAGAACCAAATTTCTACTTTGTTTTGATATGAATGGGAACAGCACAGAAAATGTGATTATAGCCTTGTAAAGAAAGACCCAGATCAAGTACCTTATATCATCCCTACTTAAAATGAAAAAACTGAACTGTCCTCCTATATTGTAAATTTTGCCCCCCCACCATTCCTTGCATTAAACGTCTGCGTCCTTTTGTAGCACAAGAGCAACACACTCACGACTTCTCTATCTGAATGTAAAAAGAAAGTATATCGTCTTTACAATTTCCCATGCTTCACAAACACGGGATCACAAGGCACCAAAAATTCACACAGAGTATTAAGATCAGCTCCAGAGATTCCCACGCTAATCTCCAACGCGTGTGAAAACTTTTGATAGTTTGACCACGTTTCTTGTAAAGGTTTTAGGCGTCCTCCGTTACAGTCAAGAGTGCGGGGATATGAGGAAAATAAATGAGCGACAACAGTGTTGGGAGTAGAAATTTAAAAAATGGGATTTGCTGAAACTTGTCTTCACATCCAGATTAAAAATCAATAAAGTTGTCTGTGGGGGAAAACACAGCAGCGTTGTAGTTTGAGTCTGTATCTCGCTCTGTGCTGTCAAAACTCTCACTGTCTGGTACAGAAGAGGATTGGGGCCAATTGTGAGGTTTTTTTGGAAAACACAGAATTCTGAGATTAAATAATTCTGACTTTAATCTAAGAATTCAGGCTGTTTATTTACTTCAGCCCACTGAGTGGGAGTGAAGCATTGTTTTTGGTGGCTCTGTGTGTGTCGGCACTTGCTGTATGAGGCTCAAGAATTTTGACCCTGACGTGGATTTCAACATGCAACCTTTTGATCTGAAGTCAGGTGCTCAACTGTTGCGCCACAGAGTCTGTTACACATATAGGCCAACAGAGGCTTGTTGCATGAATGGGGTGAAATCTGTCATCCCCAATTGCCTTGTTTGGCCCTAATCCTCTTCCGTAGCATGAAGCCGAGTGGAACAGAGCACAATAGGATGACAACATGATGTTTGAATCACGAACCACGCAGATCAATAAGTGACAGGTTTATAAGCCAATAAATGTGGATTTTTCTCTTATCGTCCCTAAGTTTATTTATTTATTTATTTGTAACCAACGCAAATGCAATCTTAAGACGAAGCCTACCTACACAAGGCAAGAGCTGTGCTGAGTGCAATGGCAAAGAGGGTGTAGCGTAGGGACGAACTGATCTGACGCTCAGAGATCCATAAACCCTCATTGTCAAGTAAATGCTTTAGACCAAGTACCACCTGAGAAAATATTGCACTCTCAAAGTAACATAAAAATACAGTAGGGCTGCAAATATCAATTATTTTCATAATCAATTAATCCGTACATGTTTGGTCCATAAAATGTAGATCAGTGTGTGGAAATTATGACGTTCTTGAATGTCTTGTTTTTGCCAACAAGCCAAAATGATTCAGTTTTAATAGATTCTTATTCTTATATATGGAGCAAATAAACCAGAACATATTCACATTTAAGAAGCTGAAGAATGAGAAAACCTTCTCAATTATCAAAACAGTTGGCGATTAATTAAAAGTAATCAAATAATAATCGAGGAATGGAATAATCGTCACGGCCCTAGACTGCTGCAGGACGTCTTCTGCGAACACAGCAGTCTAACAGGTCTTTGCGCAGAGACGGGTGCCGTCACAACATGCGTTTGTCACGGGTATTAAATGCGTAAGTATCAACAGACGCGACCAAATGTGAGAGTGAACTTGTTCTCCCCGCTGTTCTGACAGAGTTGACGCATACACAGGAGAGGAGCAGTGAGTGAGGAGGAAACAGAAAACCCTGGAGATTGGAATTTGATGATTTTTGGAAGATGTTGGAGAGAGATGTCAGGCGCTTCAGTCGTTGATCAGAGCCAAGATCATGCTGGGAAAACAAGGTGGGAAAGAAATGTGTTAATATACACACCTGAGTGTGACAGAAGCACAATATTACTGTTTTCAGATATGAACAGTGCAGTGGAGAATGCGAAGAGAACTGGGTCCAATCATTATCTGAATGCAGCAGGGTCATTTTATTGTTCGCTAAATTCACACACAGCAATAAGAAGCAACGTGGAGTGGAGTGTCTTGCCAAATGATACATTGGCATGTAGACTAGGGGAGTCTGGAATCAAACCCACAACCTTGGAGTTAAAAGACGACTTGCTCTACCACCGAGCTAATGTCGCCCTGTGGAGCAACACAGGAAACGCACTGTGGATTATCTGAAGTGTACATGAACATAATCCAGAGATTACACTCAGGAACTGGCAGGAGAATCTCCAGAGAACATCTAAAATACTGGACATTTTCACAGACACAGCCTCTGGAGAATGTTCTGACCTGAGCAAGTAATATATGATGTAAAAGGAAGCAGGTGTGTTCTTCTACAGGTGTTTGTTTAATACTACCTAAGGGTGAAAAGTAGTGAAAAGCAGGGATTTCTTTTATTTGACTGCTTTTCAAACCTGTAATGAAGTCAGGACATTTTCTGTAGATTGTCCAGAGGGGCTGAATGTGAGGATGTACGTCTCTGCAAAGGTGTTCAAAACATTCTCTGGAGATTCACGTGTTGGCTCCCTAGTCAAATCTCCTGGCATTATAAATGTATTTGATACAGACAATTCGTCACTGGACCCAGTTTGCCAGACATTGTCCAGCGTTTGTGAAAATGGCGTCAGTGATTACAGGACTTTCTGCTCACAGCTAACAAGAGCAAATATGGAAATGAGAACAGCAGCATTTTCAAACTTCTTCATTTTATGTGCTCCAACTGGAAGGCATGCCTGTGGTAGCTCTGTCACATTTCCCAAAAATCATGCTGGAGCAAACATAATCTGACATGGTATCCCTTACAAGATATACGTAATTACATTAGACGGTGTGATGCACTTCTTGGCTTTATATTTTGAACTTGAACAGGCTTTGAAGGTTCAAACTAATTTCAGATTTAAAAAAAAAGTGATGAAACACAGTAGCATGGATGTTTGCATCAGATGTGGTTGCTCTCACCTGTACAGATAAATGAAAAAGCAGAGCAGGTGGTAACCCAGTTTGATCATAGCCTCCTTCATGTGGGACTTGAGCTGACCACGGTTGTGGATCTCAGTCGGGTCAAACACGCCCATGTTTCCCATCGGAACCTTCAAGTGCCTGCAGGGACAAGAACAGAGAGCGTGAACCCGGGAGCCTATAACGCAGTTTTAGACTTAAGTCTGTTTTGTTAGAGAAAACACACCTGTAAATGTTCCAGGCTGCTACAGGCAGGTTGAGGAGGAAGATGAACCAGTGCATGGAGACTAACATGAGCACAGTGGAGAGACACTGGCCTATCATCTCTGGGATTACCCACTGGGGAAAAAAAAAAATCACAATCAGAAATAATGTATCACAATATACGAATACACAAAACACAGCCTGATCAAACAATTAATATACTGTATATATATATATTTTTTGTCTTTGGTTGCTCCCTCTCTAGTGGCCACAGTGGATCATCTGCCGCCATCTTGTCCTTTCCCTTGTGTCCTTTTCTGTTACACCAACTGTCCTCTTCCTCAATGTCCTCTGTCCAATACTGTATAATTACTATCCCTCCTCTGCATGTGACCAAACCATCTCAACTGTGACTCTCTCCAAACTGTTTAACCTGACCAATCCATCATGCATGCTCATGTCTACGTAATCCTGTCCATCCTGGTCACTCCCAATGAAAATCTCAGCATCTTCAGCTCTGCCACCTCCAGCTCCGCCTCCTGTCCTTTGGACAGTACTACTGTCTCCAAGTCATACATCAAAGTAGGTCTCACTACTGTTAGGAAGACACTTTCACGTTTGCTACTTTTGATCTCTATCAAATAAATTAAAACACAGACATTGCATTGTATGTAAAGATAATAGATCAGTGATATCCTTTTTGAGCAAATGTAACTTCCTGAGAAGACTTTGCCTTTGTTCTGCCACAACATTTAAACTGATAGCTGACTGGTGAGTGTGTGACTTACTTTGTTCAGTTTGGAGCAGCACGCTCTGGCGTTGATGTAGTCACATTCTAGATCAGATAAGGTGATAATCTGAGCTTCAAGTCAAGGTAATAAACACAGACACATGATAACAGTGAGTGCACACACATTCGGTTCCTACACACTGGAGTGAGACAGGTGTGTGTGTGTATGCTTCCATACCTTTGACTAAAATGGTTGAGAAGGAACTCGATACGACAATTAAATTTAAACTAAGAGTAAACGATGTAAGTCTCACAATATTAACAATCAGAATTCAAGAGGCTGATGAGCAGCTGTAAAAGATAAATGCATGTGTTAGCTTACACACATGATATAAAACATTTACTGTCACAATTATCATACTAAAAATATATATATTATTGGAATTATTGTAAAAATTTGCAACACCTTCAGTCAGGGGCAGTCGGTATCAGTCCAATACTGGTCAAAATCACCAGGTTGGATATCATGAAGATGAAAATGTGAAATCCGTCACAATCCAAAAAATCCAAAAAAAAATTAAATAAAAATCTACAGCAGCATTTTAGCTGAGTCATGTTGTGGGCTATTTATTTCTTCTTTATGGGCAAAGAATATTTGTTTTTTAAATAGCTCAAAATGGTTAGCATGTTAAGTTAGTAATGTAACAAAAACATGTCAGAGAGCTAAAGACTAAGTCTTGCTTCCAAGTCAATCAAAAGATCTGACAAAACTGACAAAAGATCCTTGACTGACAGGAAAGGCAAGGCCCCCCCTTGTGGCACTTGAAACTGAATCCCCAAGACTGTATGTATGTCAGCGAGCATTTTCAAGTCACTTGTGTGAAATATTAACAATCTCCTCCGTTCACACTTATCACGATAATGTTATTGTGTGATAATATCGTATTATTAACTTTAACTGAACTTAAAAAAAACAACCACCAGCAGCAGCAGTGAGAGAGGAGCGGGTTCACCGTGAGCCTGTATCTTATGCCGCTTTACTACTAAATGTTCCCAGCGCGACCCAACTCGCCTCGGCACGGCATGGTTATTTTGCTGTTATAACCGTTTGCTTTTTAACCATGACCAACCTCTTAGTCGGACTGCAGGCTCACGGTTGTTATGAACGCCCCTCTTCACACCGGCCTCACTGACACTTGGAAGTCGGCGGACCACCGCTCAGGGAGCTCGCCTCACTACAACCCAAGACTCCATAGCGATGACGCCCTTCAACAACAGCCACAGTAACATACGGGTCGAAAGGATACGAAGTAAACGGAGAGAAAAATCAGTGCGCAGCAGTCCACCAGCGAGAGAATGAACACTGCCGCCTCCATTTTCTTCTTCCGTCACTGACATACAGTCATTTCCGGCCAAGGCTCAGCGCTTAGGAGGAGCGAGCGACTTCATGAGCGCGGTGCTGCACCCTGGCGGACGGGGAGAGAAACTTTTTTTTAAATAAACACACACACAGTTACGTCGAAACTGGGAATTACGTCACACTACATGTGCCAGTTTCCACAGAATACAAGCCAGATGTATTACATATTGAATAACAGGTGACTTACTAAAGGCTCCAAAGTATACTTTGTCTGACTTATTGTGATCATTTGGTATGAACTACAATCCATTAATTTTTTAACATCAAAGGAATAAAAAAAAATTGGGCACAGCATGGATGGTAAAAGAGATCACAGACGATTAAAGGATCACAATGTCTCCATCTATTTGTTCGAGGTCTGTCTGTTAATCACATACATGTCCCCACAAAGCCTTATGTCCCTCATCTGTACACACTGGACCTTTAACTTTCTGAGTCAGAAAACAAACATCAACTTCTTGGCAGAAGTATTGCAAATTAAACATTACAGTGCACCTCCCTCTTGTCCAATCATCAGATATAGGAGTGTGTTATCAAAGTAAATTCAGACTTTATTGGTTATTTCCTGCTGATTTAGAATGTAATCATCAAAAAGTGTGGTTACTATCAGTCACTCTTTTGCTTACTTTAATATGGAGTTCCCCCTTTTGCAGCTATAATTGCTTCCACACTTCTTGGAAGAAGTGTTTCTATGTGAATTTGTGTCCATTTATTCTGTGGAGCAGTGACAAGGTCAGGCACTGATGTTGGACGAGAAGACCTGGCTCACAATCTCTGTTCCTGTTCATTCCAAAGTTGCTCAATGGGGTTGAGGTTTTTCTTTGTTCCCTACGTACTCACGTGTATACAGTAGAATATTTTACAATATTTCAGATATTTCTGCAAGTACCACGAGTGCAAGGTTATAATAGTTTGGGTTTGGGTTTTAATACATTTTTAGAACAGGTTTGCTAGGTTTTATTAGGTTTTATTTTTTTGTAAACGCTTATGGCATGTTTCCACCGGCAAAGGACAGTGCAGCATGGCGCAGCACGGCATGAAACGGCACAGTTAAGTTGCTGAGGCGATACTTTGCATGACGTCACAGGAAGAGACGTCCGACACAAGAATTAAGCCGAACAATGCCGATCTGTAGATCAGTTAAAAAATACTTAACAAGCCTAATTTTTAACGTTTTGTTTTTTGTTTTTTTTATTATTGTTCTATTTATATTTTAAACTATATTCCTGGTGGTTAATTAATTGGTGGTCACTGTGCATATGGACAAAACTTTGGACAGTTTTGCAAGACAAATGTGAACAATTCAGGGGGAAAAAATTAATAAAAAGGCATTCATATACAATGCTCAACAAATGTATTAGACCACAACCCTGCCCAAAATGAACAGCATTTTTAATTATCAAAATCATTGTTTATGTTTCTGTAATTGGTTCATACACCAGTATGTAGGGGCCACATGGTGGTATAGTGGTTATAAGGGCCTTTCCTTGGAACGAGGGCCTTTCTGCATCGAGTTTGCATGTTCTCCCTGTGTGTGCGTGGGTTCTCTCCGGGTTCTCCGGCTTCCTCCCACAGTCCAAAAACATGTAATGTGGGGATTAGGTGAATTGGACACTCTAAATTGACCGTAGGAATGAGTGTGAGAGTGAATGGTTGTTTGTCTCTAGTTGTGTGTGGCCCTGCGATGGACTGGCGAACTGTCCAGGGTGTACCCCGCCTATCGCCCAATGTAGCTGAGATTGGCACAGCACCCCCGCGACCCTCTGGTGGAGGATAAAGCGGTAGATGATGACTGACTGACCAGTATGTAGAAGCTCTTTAACCGAAATCATATTTTTAATTCTAAAATGTAATTGTAATTGTTATCCATAAATTTTTAAATTTACTAAATTACTACTACTAAATTAAACTGAATAAATAGTCAGTCATCATCTAACCGCTTTATCCTCCACCAGAGGGTCGCGGGGGGTGCTGTGCCAATCTCAGCTACATCGGGCGATAGGCGGGGATAGGGGCCACACACAACTAGAGACAAACAACCATTCACTCTCACACTCACTCCTATGGTCAATTTAGAGTGTCCAATTCACCTAATCCCCACATTGCATGTTTTTGGACTGTGGGAGGAAGCCGGAGAACCCGGAGAGAACCCACGCACACACGGGGAGAACATGCAAACTCCATGCAGAAAGGCCCTTGTTCCAACCGGGGCTCGAACGCGGGTCTTCTCGCTGCAAGGCGAGAGTGCTAACCACTACACCACCGTGTGGCCCTGAATAAATAGTAAAGCATGTTATTATTTCTTGATTAAAATGTCAAATTATAGTTGTTTACCTGCATTCCTGAACAGAAAATTGGGTTTCTTATTAGTTAGCCCGGTGAGCTGGCTCAAATTTGGGTATAAAAAGGTGAGTTCAGTTTGCCAAATAAACAACAATAACAGGTTTTTGAAAGAGTTCTAAAATGTTGTTATTACAGGTGGTGTAATACATTTGTTAAGCACTGTATTTGTAAAAAGTCTTGATTCAGACCTTTTAAGTGTGAAGGGTATTTAATTGTTTGTTTGTTACCCCTGCTTTGTTTTATCTGATCATAACTGCATAAATGGGATGTTTGAAGATGACACTTAGCGTTGAAAACACAACACCATGTGATGACAGCTGCCTCTACAGAGCAGTGACTCACCTGCTGTCAGTCATGAAGAAGTGGGCAGGGCTGCAGGGGAGAATGTGAACGGAGTAAGGTGTGAATGAGGAAGGAGGAGATGATTTTTTTTCTTAGCCTTGGGAGGATGCTTAAAAGGGAGAGTATCACTGAGCAAGTGGAGAAACACCAATGAGAGGGGAAAGACAGCGGGGAGATTGAAACACAGTGAGGACAGTGATATGGCTGCATTTACTCCCATTCTTTATTTTCACATCATCGTTTTCCTAATTCTTGTGGAAATAGGACATGCCAGTGAAGAGGACGTCCAAGTCATGGAAATTACAGCCCCGGGAGATTTCATCATCAGTGGACTCATGCCCATTCATGAAGATGTGGAGAAAAGGGAGCACAGTTTTAAACCCCACCGCCGGGAATGTATCAGGTGAGAACATCATTATCAAATACTGAACAAGAAACATGTGTAAAAAACCTGGCACTCAGAATAATATTACAAATATTGTTAATTTATAAGAGGAGTAAAACCATCCCTGTGCTTTTTATATTATTGTACATATTACCAAAAAGAAAAAAAAAATTAATATCATGATATCGTCCATGATCAAAATACAGAAAATTAGGGAATTAAAATGAATGGAGTTTAGAACCATGATAAGAAGGAAGAGAATGAAATGAAATCAAATGAAATATTAATAAAGATGTCAAAGTCCTATGGTTATGGTCTTGTTTTCTAGGTGTTCACAAGAACTGTTAAGACAAAAACAAAAAGAGATGGGGAAAAACAAAACGCAAACACAGATCTTTCACCCAGAAGTTGAGGATAAAAATTTATGTGAGGTTATTCTCATCTTTAAGATATTAACTGGATATTACTTTGGAAACAGCATGGTATTACTTTTAACCACACTATTACTGTTTTACCCAAGCTATTACTTGGATATTACATTATAAATAAAATGGTATTGCTATGATATTAATAGTATCCTGTTATTAGGTTATTGTTATTTATTAACTATTATGTTATAGCCAGGGTTACTGGTTCTTAATGAGTCATTACATACAAATAACTGACATTACATTATGGTATATTTAGTCTTTATTACTGATGAATATTCATCATCAATAATCACACGCTCCACATTGTCCATAACAGAGAAGCCCTAGGTTGCATGTGCAGATGTATACTGTTTGAATAACAAAATGGGACATCATGTTTGATCAGACATATTTACAATAACTTAGATCATTTTCCTACAACAAGGAATATAGGATTTGATAAATGGAAGTTATTTTATAGCCCAGTCTGCAATGTCCAGGCCCCACCATTGGGTCACAGCCCAGTTTTTTGAAGCAGTTTGTTTAAGATTCTGCTGCTTTAACATTATTGTAAAAATGTACATTACAATGTTACATCAGCTTTCACCTCTTTCACAAGCCTTTAACGGCATCGTACGCCCTTTCATCAAGGGCTGGAATTTGCTCCGAGCAGAAAAAAAGAACGGGAAATGCAAGCTTTGGAGAATGCTGCAAAGTGGGGTACAATGTTAACAACCATAGGAGTCATTCACCAATATCTGTTTCTGTTTTTTGTTACATAAGTTGACACTTATTCAGCTGATAGGTCCAATTAACTAACTGCCAGTAAACTATAAGTTGTGCTTCAAGTGTTTCCAACTTTAGGCCTACACGAAACACAATTTTTTTAGTGTGTTTACATGCATGTTAAAAAGTCTGATTTCAGTCAGATTAGAATATAATTCAGTTTTCTTAATGTCATACCTGGATATTGCAATTCATAGTCCGATTACTCCTGCATGTATGCGCTTAGTCGGACAGGAGTCAGACTCGGTGTTCCTCCCCGGTCTTTGACCTGTAAGAAGAAGGAGGCGACATATAAACTGCAGTGCTGTTGCCGGAGATCATACACCGGCAGCATCTTTCTGCAGACAACAAAGCAACCACAAGAGCCATGCTCGATCAGTCAGGCCTTTGTAGTTCTCGCTCTCATGTCGGAATAGAAAAGGGCCTTCCTCAAACTGTTGCATAGCATTGTCCAAAATTGGTGTGCTGAAACAGTAAGTTTGCCATTCATTGGAGATAAGGGACCTAGCCCAAAGCCTAATTGAAACACCTGAGGTCAGTACTTAACAGGTGTGGCCAAATACTTTTGTCTATATAGTGTATCTTATGCTGTATGCCCTGAATCTATTATTTGAAAAACATGTGGTGATGCTGCATTGTTCCCACAGGTTTGAAGAAAGAGGCTTGGCAAAGTCTCTGATAATGATCAATGCTATTGAGGTGATGAACAGATCCCCAGTGCTCACTGCTGTGAACGTCACTCTGGGCTACAAGATCCTTGACTCCTGCTCTGATGTCAACACAGCTCTGAGAGCCACAGAATTGGTCATTTATGAGGACCATCACAATACAGACAATGTCTCCTCCGCCTTTATCCAGCCAGTCATGGCTGTTGTAGGTGCCACTTTCTCTGAAATATCCATCGCCATCGCCAGACTACTGACGCTCCAAATGATTCCCCAGGTAAGTTCCTGGGAAGAGCAAGGATAATGCCGCTAAAGCCCTGTGGCAGCACTGACGGACAAAGCTGTTACCTGCTGGCAACTGAAGCAACAGAACTGGCTTGTAGTGGTAGATGATAAACATCAGCAGCTGTCAGCTGAGGCATGTAGAACACCAAAGATGGCCAGGAGCATTACAGCTACAATAGGCACGATTGTTTGGCATAATTGTTCAATGATCTCATGCTAGCATTTACGCAACATGTTCATCAAATGATCCAAGAGAGAAGTAGACTTCTGCACCACTAGTAGTTAGTTAGTTTACTTAGTTTACAGTGACCAAGCACAAGACAGCTCAGAGAGAGAGGGTGCTTCTATTGAAGGTGAAAAAGTCAAACAGTAAACACAATAAAACTTGTGTCACTATCATCAGAGTTTCAGAGATGGAGAAATACCCTCATCATCTGCCACCAAGTAGTAACAAATAGTCATGTCACCCATTAGAATCTGAACAGCCACTTGGAAGTGGCAAAATTTGCAATTTGGCCAGTGTTATGTCAGAATACATGTCGGGTGTGGTGGGATTTCTTTTCCAGTATCCCACAACACTTGCCCCAGTCAGAAGCCAGAACTCCAGAAAGAGACAGTCCTGATCATGAGGTTAGGTCTTGTTGTCGGTGAATAATGACTACTGTCCGAGCGCGACTCGGTTCACCACTGCTCGACTCTACTCACTTTCTTTTGCTTTTCCATTAGGGATGGTACATGGTACTTTTTAGTACTTGCTCTGGTGAGGTTCCAAGCAAGCACAGCTGATACTAATGGCGTATTTCCACTGGCTCTACTCGCCTCGCCTCGGCATGACACGGCACGGTTAGGTTGCATCTCCACTACTATAAACTCCTGGTAGTTGTTGGAGATCAACCCACGTTTTTAGGATTGTTAAGTAGTTTTAACTTATCTATTGTTCAGCACTGTTCAGCTTGATTTCTGTCCACACATCTCCGGAGTACAGTACAGACTCCACAGACAACAGCAACAGGGTCTGTGATGCTGTTTGCGATCGACGGTGCTGTCCCTAAATACACAAGACTCCTCCACCTACTCAGCACACGCTACTTAAACCGTGCCGTGCTGTGGCGAGGTGAAGCGAAGCGAGTAGAGCCGGTGGAAATATGTCAGCACTAGAAGAGTCATGAGAGACTTAAAAATCCTGAACATACAGCAAGGACATTTAGCAACCGCGCTGCCAAAAGCCGGCAATTGCAAGCTGCATTACAAGCTATTCCACCGTATTTCAGTTAAGTGACTGTGTCTATGCTCAGGTCATGCAGGAAGTACTGAACTAATCTTTTTACTTGACTGATTCTAATGATTCAGTACACCCAAAATAAGTGGTCAGGCGCTTGCACCTGGCATTTTAAGGCCAAGTGTAAAGGCGACCAGACAGGAAGTACAACAAAAGATGATTGTTGATAGCAGCTTTAAATTTATCAATGGTTTTCTTCTCTCCAGATCAGTTATTCATCAAGTGCCGTCATTCTGAGTGATAAGAACCGCTTCCCTGCCTTCATGAGGACCATTCCTAATGATTTTTATCAGACAGCTGCCATGACCACACTGTTCAACATCAACAACTGGAACTGGGTGGGAATAGTGATCACAGATGGCGATTATGGCCGATCAGCTTCAGAACAATTTTTAATCCAGGCTCTTGGAAAGGGCATCTGTGTGGCCTTCTCATTAATTATACCTCAGTCTGTGATTGGTGAATATACCCACTATGCAATTGAGATTGCTGCCGCCATGATCCTCAACAATACCAAGGTACAGGTCATTGTGTCCTTTGCCAGGTCAACTCATGTTAAGCTTCTTTTCGAGGAGCTGAAGAATCAGGTGCTGAGAAGAGGACTTAACAGAGAGTCAATGAGAAGAGTGTGGGTGGCCAGTGATAGCTGGTCCTCTTCCCCCTCTGTGACAAGAAATGTATCTCTGAGGGACATAGGTCACATTGTGGGCTTCACCCACAAACATGGAGATTCATCATCATACAACCAATACTTAAGCAGGCTGGAGAAAGCTGGACATGAATATGCAAAGAATAACCCCTTCCTGCAAAAGTTATTCATGCTGCTTAGTGCTGCAGGACATAAAGACACGGAAGTGGTGTCTGAAGCTGTGAAAATCCTTAGAAAACACATTGGTGTTGACACCATCTTAAGTATTGAGATGGCGATTAGTGCCATTGCTCAGGCTGTGGCATCCATCTGCAAGAGCAAAGACTGCAAAGGACCAGGCGCAGTGCAACCCTGGGAGGTAATTATGCATGAGGAGTCTGTGTGTGTGGTACCCAGCCAGCATGTCAATGTGGGCCCCAAAACAATTATATTTGGACTGACAATATGGGTCCCAAGTGGGTTTTGCCCACTTCAAGCTCATGCCCACTCTTGGCTACTTGGGTAATAAGTGGGCAAATTATACAGGTCCCATATGGTCCACACGGACACACCCGCTGTGGACCCATATTGTCAGCTCGAATATAACCCTTATGGAGCCCATACATTATTATATACACATATAATACATTTCAATACTAACCACACTAACTATATATACAGGGTTGAGTGAATGTGATGTCTGTTTCTCACACGTGTAGAACTGTTGGTAAAGGTTGTTTTCCTTTCGGTTTTTCACATTTCCCACAAACCACTTCCTCACTGCCTGCTGGACTTGATAAATATAAACAATGAACAAAAGCTTCATCCAAATAATGTACAAAAAGCTGTATAATGTACAATGCATGAATTAAGTTTCCTAGATGTCTCTCAGTTCATCAGCCTAGCAAAACTAGGCAATGGGTAACATTTTTATCGCTGACAATACTGATACCAATACAATATTGATATTTTTATTGATACTTTAACGCAGAGTTGTGGTGGAGAGTGTACATCACTCACCACAGGCAACTTCACTGTGACAATATTTTACAATAAACATGCCGACATCCCTGTGGCAACATCTTTTTTCTCTTAGTCATGCTGTGTTGTTGCTAAGATTTTCAAATGTTTTATACATGCTATAAATAGTGGTACCTTTGTCCAGATCATATTGATATTCCTTGATGCTTATTCCTTATCCTTGAACCTTAACCTTAACCTTAACCTTTACCCTTAACCTTTTCAGTACCTATTTGTTTCTGCAACAGGCTGCCATGTAAACTGTGACTTATGTAAAGTCAAGATAAAGTGGTTTAAAAATGAAATCTGAAATGTCATGCAGTTGCTGGATGCTCTGTGGATGGAAGAGTTTCAGCTCAATGGAGAGACCTATCATTTTGACGACAATGGTGACATCAACCTGGGCTATGATTTGACAATGTGGTGGTCAGATGGCAACAAAGTACATGAGGACGATATTGTAGCCGAGTACCACCCACAAACCGACAGCTTCACCTACACCTCCAACAGCATGACTCAGCAGTTCATAGACCTGAAGGTAAGCTGTCATTTTACTGCAATTACACACACATACACAGAACAACTAAATGTATATATATATATATATATATATATATATATATATATATATATATGTATATACACACATGAGTAGTTAAGAAGAGTTTTATAGTCACAGTGTTTCGCTGCTTCCCTCAGCACATCATCTCAAAATGCACCAACAGCTGTGTTCCTGGAGAGTTCAAGAAAACGGCAGAGGGTCAGCACACCTGTTGTTATGAGTGCATCAACTGTACTGAGAACTACTACTCTAATATGACTGGTAAGATGTGTTACTTTATTTTAAGTTGAGTATATACTTCTGGGTAGTATAATCAGTTACTGACAATAAACCCTCCTAAACGTTACACAGCTGACCTTTAAACCAGGTTGGATTAAGTTAGCCCTAACCTGTGCTCCATCATATCTGCAGATATGGATCAGTGTCTGAGCTGCGACACAAGCAAAGAGTGGTCAGCCGTGGGCAGCTCCAACTGCACCCCCAAAGTCCTACTCTTCTTCTCCTGGGACGACAGCTTTGCCATTGCTCTTCTGTTCTTTTCTGCCCTGGGCATCCTCCTGGTTGTACTGGTTTCCGCTCTGTTCCTACATCAGCGCGACACTCCTGTGGTGAAGGCTGCCGGAGGGCCACTGAGCCAGGTCATCCTGTTCTCGCTGGTCGCTAGTTACGTTAGTGCCATACTTTTCGTAGGTAAGCCCAACAAACTCCAGTGTAAGGCTCGACAGGTGGTCTTTGGGATCAGCTTCACTCTGTGTGTCTCCTGCATCCTGGTCAAGACCCTGCAGATCCTGCTGGCCTTCCAGTTCAACCCTGCGGTGCAGCAGGCTCTGCGGAAGGTCTTTCAGCCTTACGTCATCGTCAGTCTCTGTGTGTCCATGCAGATATGTCTCTGCATCTCCTGGCTGGTCCTCAGAAGCCCGTATGCTCACTTCATCATGAATCCAACCACTCTGCTGGAGGAATGTCATGAGGGCTCCTACTTGGCCTTTGGGGTGATGTTAGGCTACATAGCTCTACTAGCTTTTGTGTGTTTCATCTGTGCCTACAAAGGACGAAAACTTCCACAGAACTACAATGAATCTAAGTTCATCACCTTCAGTATGCTGCTCTACCTCATCGCCTGGACGCTCTTTGTCCCCGTCTATGTCACCACTTCAGGGGTGTACCTGCCAGCTGTGGAGATGGGGATCATTCTCATGTCTAACTATGGCATTCTCTGTTGTCATTTCTTCCCAAAGTGCTATGTAATCCTTTTTAAGAAGGAACAAAACACTAGGTCTGCTTTCAGAAAAAATTTGTATGAATATTCCAGCAAAACCTCAATTTCTGCCTCAGAGTCTGAAAGTCCGGTGACGGACAAACAGTCCACTGATTTGTCTTTCATCAGTGTTTCATCACTCTCTGTATATGCAGTTAGCCCCGACAAAGCTGAAGACGGGAAAAAGTGCTGCGACATGACCAGCTGCACAAGTCTGTGCAGAGACTCGATGCGACGCCGTTCCAGAAGAAGCAGCATATAACTCTCATCATTTAAAAATGGGTTCTCTGAGGGATGTTTGGTGTGGTTGTATGTGGGACTGAAACTAAACATAGTTTCCACCAAGCAGCACAGTGCACTGAAGTTCAGCTTGACATGAAATGGTACGTCCTGATCTGGCTTGCATTTCCACTGCAGGGTGTGTGGGCCTCATGGTGATACACTATACGGACAAAAGGAGTCAGACATCTGACCATTATACCAACATGGACTTTAATGACATAATCAAATAGATATACAGGAGTTATAGCAACTACCCCTGGCATGTTTAGGGGTAGTTGCTGGTCATATGCTTGAGATGTGTAGATATCGTATATTAGGTAAGACTATTGTTAAGTGGCAAGTGGTTAACTGCCAGTGCAGAAACACACTACTACAACTGTTGTTTTGCTTAATTTATAATGTAACCTATAAATACATATCTACTGTATACATGTACTGAGATTGCCCCACAGTGGGAAATGAAGCTACACTCTTTTTGTGAAGAATTATTACCTTACTTTTTCTCAGGCTTTTAAATGTGTGGTGTGGTCAAAATTGACTGTATCAGCAGTGCCTATCCAGTATTAATAATATAATGTATTGTTTTATGTTATGTAAGATCAGGAACTACATTGTATTACGCATTTTGCCTGCAATGTTAGTGCTAGATTGAAGGAGTGATATGAAGTCAGATGTGTGATGAGGACTCACTTTTGTGGTCCTTAAGAGGACCAAGCTGCACTGATGTAACTGCCCCCTGTTGAAATACCATACAACTGTGCCTGAAAAGGGATGCACAATATTGGACTTTTTGCCTACATGCAATATGCCAATATATTGGTAGGGCTTGGGCTGATAACCAGTACCAACATATATATAGATTAGGTCTGCAGATTTTGGTGTGTTTGCTGATATTCGATAATACATTTAAAGCCAATACCTGCTGATACAGATATACTGCAGATAATATTGTGCATCCCTAGATTTTGGCCACATAGCAAAAGGCCTACCTAAGAAAATCTACACCACCTTAAATGTAAGCTATCTTTACAATGTTATCTTACTCCTCCTGCAACTAATTCTTTAGAGTTGTTCTCAAACTTTTTATACTGAGTACCACCCGAGAAAATATTGAGCTCTCGGAGAAACACCATTATCGTCAATGTTGAAAATACAGTTGTGTAAAGAGGTCGACCTTGTTACACAACTCAACAAAAGTCGGCTACAGACTTTTCACAAGAGGCAGATTGATTCCCAGTAAAATCATTTGCTCACATATACTTCAGACTCTGGTATAGTGAAATTAGATTAAGATGGAGCAAGCGACAAGGTGACTCTAATTATTATTATTTAATTTATTATAATTTCTTTTGTTATTTGTTTCATTTTCTACACACTCCAGTCAAAATTCCTCAGCGCCACCCCAATAAAATACCCTGGTATATACAGTACAGTAACGGTATATCTGATTTTAGTACCACCAGAGGAAGCTCGCCTGCCACTGGTTGTACACGTACCACAGTTTGAGAACCATGGCTCTAGACTAAAGTTAGCTCTCCGAACATAGAGCCATTTAACACAGATTTTAAAGGTGCCGTGTGACTTTGTTGGTTCTGACTATGATACTATATAAGTGTTTTTCAAATGACTTTGATACATGATATACTATATGTGAATTATATATATGTAAAGTCATGAATGTAAACAGTGTCTGAGGGTCTTTGTTTCTGAGGGACAGAAGGAGTCCCCCTCTGTAACAGTGTAAACGTTTTACCAGCACAAAATAAGCTGTGACATTGCATCTTCAGTCGCTTACACTTATGCTCAAACAATAAAAGAAACAAAACGAAGTGCAACAATAACAACATTTGCGTGTTTGTGAGTCAAAACGGTTGAACTGAACCTTCTTTTTGATTTTGCGTGACAAAGTTGTCTGAGGACGTTTTAGGAATGAGGAAGACAGAACAAAAGTGACACAGTAGACAATCGTTATTGGGCAAGACACTCCACTTCAACTAGCCCCTGATGGCTATGTTGTCAGTGTGTGAATAGATGATTGATAAAAGCGAGTGTGTGGGCGTGTGTGTGTGTGAAGTGAATGGGTGAAATGAGGTTTAAGTGACTCTTGGTTTAAAGTGCTTTATGTGGCCATTCAAACAAGAAAGTCTCCGTGGATGCAGCAGACGAAGGTGCTTGTCACTGTTACATCACTTTTCAAAGGATCGGTTCTGATCATTTACTAAAACGTTTCCTCAGCTTGTATATTCCTCCACCATGTAAGGCAGGGCAGTTTTGTTTGTAAAGCTTATAAAACACTAGATTTTACTTTTGTTACAGCATTTGACGAGGACTTTTGCTATTGTATATTATAGACACGCCTGAAAATCCTGAACATAAGACTGGAGGGACATTCTTTTCAGCCTTAACACCATAATTCTTTACTCCACAGTGGTAATTAATTTCACATGTTCTCAGCCACTTTTCTTAACATATAGAATGTGTGAAGACGGAAAAATGTATTTGCTTTACACAGACAAAACTAGGGAAGAGTAAAATGTAGGGTAAGTATAACTGCTTTCCTCATACGTTAGCTACTTTATTCAAAGTTATTTAATTTCAAAGGGACAATCGATGGCAACTGTCCAGCTCCTAACCAAGGACCAATTGTCTGCAGATGTAAAAACATTCCTATGAGCACCTGCAAAGAGAAACATGAAAGGAAGGAAGAGTAAATGAACCAAAAAAACTGGCAGAGAGCCAAATTGAATCAAGTTACATTCAAGTTAACTTCACCAGTTGCCAGCTAACTCGAACCAACATTGGGTCTGTTAGGAGATGAGCATCCGAGACAACGCCCTTCTTCAATAAAACAAAATATACAACAGTTAATCCCGAACAGTTGTGAGCAAGTACGTTGAAAGTACGTTGATTGGATGAGAGGCATTCCATGAGTGATGCCGATATTGACAAAACTACTACAAAAATAAAAGGTCTTCCCACACCCAACCTCATTGAACTTAATAACAAGGCCATTATACCTTAATTTCAATAGAACAGGACTTCAGGCACACACTCATCTAGCCCTACTGCCCTGGTGTGTAGGTACTGTACATGTAACTTTGAGGTTACATGAGGGCCCGCTTTGGACGAAGCCCAATTCCCTCAGTCATCACATTCCTCAACAACCCACCCCACTGAGTGTAATCAGAACTGCTTTATGTGTAAGGGTGGATGGGTGGTGGTAAAGTCTGTTACATTTATTATTTGAAGTATTGTTAGTCTTTTGCTGTTGTGTTTGTTAAACAAGTGCAGTACTGTGAAAAAGAACAATAAAGGACAATAAAGTCAAAGTCAAGTATGCTGAAGAGACATTTTTCCAGGATTAACACTGGAATATGCTCCCAATGTCCCACTGGAGATCATGATATGAGGGGGCAATTTTCATGTGCCGGGAACTCGTATTTGCCATTATTTCAATAGCAAGTGAAGGCACCTGCATAATTTGTCCACTTCAAGCCCATGCTGGCTTTGTACCCTTCCGGGCTATGTGGGTGCTAAGTTTCAGTTGCATGGACCTCACATTGGAATGCCATGTGGGCAAACCTGCTTGAGATCAGCATGGAAATCATGGACAAATGTGCTTGGGACCCATATTGTGAACCCGAATATAAACCGTTTGGACATGCTGTGAGTGTTTTTAAGGAAAATCAAATGAAAGAGAGTGCTGTTATTCTGAATATCATCATGGCTGTGATGTGCTCATGTTCCGAACAACAGTCTGTCTCATGTGATATTGCCGACATACACTCATTTGCCACTTTATTAGGTACATATGACACCTAATTTGGATGTAACAAGTGGTTATCTGAGCTTCTTTTGCCTTTCTATATTTTTCTAGAATCAACATGGCATTTTCAACCAAGGAACTGCTGCTCACTGGATATTTTCTCTTTTTTGGACCATACTCTTGACTCTGCAGAGATGATCATTTCTGCGTCTGGCACCAACAACCAAATCACCATATCTATCCCATACAGATGCTTAGTTTGAGCTTCAGCAGCTCATATTAACCATGTCTACATTATGCACTGAGCAACTGCCATGGCTGATTAGATATTTGCGTAAACCAGTGGAACAGGTGTACCTAATAAAGTGAGAGTATAGACACTAAAAAAACGGTTAAAAAAATGGTTTATTCATATTACAAACTTTCACCATCCTGAAGCCTAGAAACCTGCGAACGCAGCCTGAGGTGAATGTGACAGCAGTGCCAAACTGGTTCCTCCAGGTTGTGAATATGAGTAAGCCGAGTGTTTGGGATCTGCGCAAAAGATAAGCATAGTAAAATAACACTTAATGTTCCAGACGAATGACGAGGTACAATTTTAAACAAACAGACTGCGCCATGGGAAACTCTTCAATTTTTGCATTTACTGAGAATCTCATGTAGGAATTAAAGAAATAACTAAAATTAACAATCACTTGGTCAATTAAAGGTAAAAACCGTGGGCAATTTTTTGGTGTTAATTGAATAATGATAATCTCTTTCTGAGATCAACCTCTTTGTTCTCTTGTTTCATCTGTTCGAGTGCAGGCAGGGACACCACAAAGCTTTAACCATTAAAAAAACGTTAAAAATTAAAATGAAATTAAAGAAAAAGGATATATCGCCAGATTATGACGTGGTCAGTGAGCATGAAAAGGTAAACAGCCTGAGGGGCTGTATGTCATCGAGTTTCACCCTGAAAATCCCCAGCTCTGAACTTGTTTCTCAAGTTGCACAACGGGAAGAGGTTTAGGAAACATAACAACATCTATTCGATGGAACTGCGCTTAAATCCATCTCAGTGTGTCAATATCCGTGTTCTTTTAGTAGGCGTGCAAGAAAAACACAGGCGCTCAACAGAAACCTGACATGCTGTCACTACCGCGATGAATAGAATGAGTAAAGAATGTTACATTGTAAGGGGATATATGTGAGCTGACGTTTCAGTCTTGTCATATTCTCAAACATATAATCACAGCTAACAACCAGAGAAAGCACCCAGAGCACAAACCTTCCCCCAAGGCTGCTCACTTTCCCACAGTGTTTATGCACTCCCTGATCTCACAAAGTGAACAACTTTTGTTGTTTGTTTAAAAACTATATAAATAAATCCTCAAATAGCATCTGTCTCACCCTACAATCTAATCATTTCTACCTTGGGCCACAACCTACATCACCATATAATTTCATTCAAATCCGTCCTTTACTTTTTGAGATATGCCGCTCACAAACATGACAAAAACCCTGTTGAGACCTGGTTTTAACATCCGTTAAATACGATTGTTTACACCCGGCATTAACATGCATCCTGCGTGCAGTGAAACTTGAGTGAATCAAAGCTCTATTCACGCTGCTGTAATGTTAAATAGGATTTTCATTATTTAACATTCAATCATTAGGAAATCATGTGTTTCAGGGTTTATACTATGACTACAAATGCATTTTATTCATTCATTCCATTTTGAAGGCTTAATTTGCACTGTAACACTTCCGGTATTATACTAAAAGCATTGCTCATGAACAGACGACCTACCACAGTAATAGTGAGACAAATGTACAAGAGAGTAAAGGTGGGTCTTGAGGTACCTTTTAGAAAACTCAACAGGCTCAGTCTGTCTAAAGGGACTCTGCATATTCCTACAGTGTCTCTCTTCTACTTTAGATGTGTGTGATGAAGCTGAACTCCACATGTCATGCCTCCAATGAAAAAATGTGCCAATTTTCTGTCTAATTATGAAGCAGAGTCCAAGTTTCAGAGAACATGGTGTAGTACAGAGGGGTCAAACTGGCGGCCCACAGGCCACTTTCTCTAAACCGGCTCTGCATTGTCCAGACTAGACAATCACTAGCCCCCAAGGTCATTTGAGTGTTACACCACTGAAGGCCTCTCATCCAGTTTGACAGGATATTTTGTTGAGCTGAATTATGCTACGACTGTATACCAGAATAAACTAGCCCCATGCACACAATAGGCTTTCTCTGCTCTGCTTAAGAACAGAAAAGATAGTTCCAGTAGTTGTTTTTCTGGGTAACTGCTTGTAAGAGGCAAGTCAGTCTTTGGTGAGACAGAGATCTTGTAATTTACATACGCAGGCATCACACCGTCATTCGCTCTCTCTTGCTTAATGTTATTTGTACATTGTCCTACATGGAATCTCATGTCAACAGCGGAGAGAGACAGTGTTGTTACTAACAAACAAGGGCACATCAGTGGTGGGAGACATTTACTGAACTACTTCCTTGCACAAAATTCAAGTCCTTTCAATGACCCATGTCTATTTAGGATGATTTAGAAAAACTTTCAAGGGGCTTTAAATAAATTATTCAAATTCACAAACTTTTCCAGGACCTGTGGGCACCCTGATGAAAAAACAATGATATGCGTGTGTCAGGTTTGCAGCCAACAGATCAGTTTATTAATTCTTGTTACACAATGTTATGTGCAGAAAATGCAGGTTCATAACGACACCTGTCATCCAGTCAGTGTTAAGAAGCACAGACTGCAGCTGCGTCCAGTAATTCAGTACTTCACTGTTGTACACAGGCTGCTGGAGTTCAACACGCATTTCTACCGAGAGCCACAACAAGCCACAGAAAACAAAGACACTACTAAACCCTAAAAAACAAAAAGAGAGATATACAATCATACAAACCAGACATATTAGAAAACTATACACAAGTAAATGTTCTTGATGTAATTTCTGCATTACAAATATTTTCCATTTCACATAAATATAGATTAATTTCATGTTCGGCTCTCCACCAATTCATGTTGCTGTACTTGAATATGCATGTGGTTCAGGTCTGGAACTGAAACAAAACAAGAAAACACTGTGCTTCCATCTCAAAAGACAAACTGAGACCATGAGAAAATAAAAAAAAAACTGCTGCATAAAGGCTGAGAGGAGACAAACCTCAAAATCAAACCACGAGGGAGAAGCAGTGATGGACCGGAAACTGCATCATAAACTGTAATTGCATATCACACCTTCCTGCAGCCACTTAAATACATTAACAATGTCTTACATGTATATATAATATACAAAACCTACCAAGTCGGTTGACTAATCCCATCACATGCAGGCAGAAAAAAATATTTTACATATGTTGCGAGTTCAGAACAACAATCAGGAAACGGAACGAAGATCTTATTGAACTCAGGACTGTTGCACACACTGCACAACGTCACACAGACACCTCCCGTCCATGGTCTGTATATAAAAATGGAAAAAGCAAACTCTTTTGAAGGCTCAAGATTTGTGACTTTGTGACAGTTTTTGAACGCAGAACATCACAGATGTCACCTGCAGCCAGGCTCCTATTGGACAATACCAGCTGTCAATCACTCTCATTATGTGCCATGTTTTATCTTCTATTTTTCTCTAAATGGAAACAAAATTGACATTGTGTGCTATTGAAGACGACCTGAAACTAGCGATTGAGACCAGTAACTCCTGAGAAAAATGTTTACTGACATTATAGATGAAGTGAGACGACGTCCAATCAAATTCAATCGAGTTCTGCATGTGACCAGTGGAGTCAGCCCCTGGTGGTAGACTTCTATGAGCCTCACTTCTCAAACGAGAAGACCACATCCATTTTTACATACAGTCAGTGCTTCTGTCCTGTTCTCATAGAGTTCTCTGAGATAAAGACCCTTAAAAATAAGCAGCAAAAACACATGTGAAGAGCAAACACTGTTACCGAGTCCAGACTGCAGGGTGAATACATAATCCTGGAAGCAGTTACCTTTCAGAAGACAAATAAATAAAAGACCTCGTCAAGTTCTTTTTAGGACAAAGAACGCAGAGAGCTCATGCAGCTGCTACTGACTTAAAGTATGGCGACACCAGGACGTGCAGTCGTACTGTATTTACAACTGCGACCTGCCTCCAGTCTGCTGACAGGTCAGTCACTACGCATGATTAGATATTAGCCATGATGAAAGAAAATAGATCAGTCTGATGTGGTTTCTGTCCCTCTTTCTTTCAGAAGACTGAAGAGGTAGTTTCACATTCAAAAAAAGGGATAACGGTGCTGATTTGGAAACAGTGGATTCTAGTAGTAACGTAAGTGTTAACTTCACTTAGAATGGTAAAAAAAAAACAAAAAAAAACACGGGAAGTCAAAGCAACATCGTACTGTAGCACTGAAGAAAAAAATTATATGAATAGGCTTTCGATGGCATAGACTACTCATCAGTGGGATGAAACCAGCCTCCATTCAGGCTCCCACAGTCTCAAGGACATAAATGCGCTGTCTTTTACATCTCCATATCCCCAGAACTCTGTCCTTTGGAGAACGCGTTGTTGTGAAGGCATAGTAGAGGTGGAGGTGTGGGGAGGAACTGGTGAAGCTGGTCCAGCAGAGGCGAGGTGAGGGCCCAGGAGAGTTCGCAGGCCAATGCTCAGAGACCAGGAAAAAGGAGTGGTGGAAGGGGAGATGGAGTTAAAGCTGGAAACCCTCCATGGGCCCTTCCTGTTGCTGGAAGACAAACTGGCCTTGACTCTGGTCCACCTGTGGGGCCAGGCTGGCATCCTCCTCCTCCACACCAAAGTAGCGTTCAATCAGGTCAAAGGCCTTCTGGTAGATCTCCTGGTTCTCGTGGCTCTGCAGGAACTCGATCTTGTCCAGGCCTCCAAAGATAAAAGGCAAAATGCACACAGTTTGTTTCTTTACAACACTACTACAGGAGTCTTATGGCTTGTAGAGAGAAAGCCATTTTTAGTAGTCTTTGCTTGGATGGATCTAAACTTATACCTAATGATAACAAATACATTTGGAACAGTTCAAAACTGTATCTTAGTCTTCTTTGCCTGAGTTTACAACAAGCGAGATTCAAAGGCTACATTCACATTACTACATTTTCAAATTCAATTCTGTTGTGGTCACACTAATGATATGCATCTGACAATAATGATTATTATTAATGATTAAGTATTATCCCATTCCTAGTCTAAACACAGATTGGCTTTGTAGCTGTACTTTTTATGCAAAACATGAAGTGTAAGTGATTCATTTTTAAACTGGAATACGGGTTTGTGTGACATGGAATGTAAATGTAAAACAATATTCTAGTATTTCTGGTAAGAGATAAGGATGTTAATTGGTGTGTGATTGAATGGTAAAGCCGTCAAGGTTAAGACAGTTTTTTTTCTGTGAGGAATGTGGACTGGCAACAGTGGCTCATAAATTCTTTCAGACACCTCAAAGAGACATGTGTACTCACAGATGAGCAATTACTTCCTTAGACTGGAAGAGAGTGATCTCATCAGTCAAACCTCAGAATCCAGGCAGTTAGTTAATTACAGTGTTGAAGTTTTTTCCATATTTTTATACTTCCTGTTCTGGTTCTGTTTATGTCAATTAATACACGCTCCAGTATTGATTAATGGCAGTTTGGGCTGCAACTAACCATTATTTTCATAATCAATTATGATATAATTTAATCAAGTACTTGTTTGGTCCACAAAATGTCAAAAACTGTTGATTAATGTTGAGCGGTGTCTCCCAAAATGATGACGTCAAATGTTTTATTTTACTATAGTAGTGCTAAACTACAAAGACGTGGTTTGTCGAGTTGGGTGTGGAAGTACTCAGTCCACACAGAGCCCTGACCTTAACCCCATCGAGCACCTTTGGGATAAACTGGAACAGAGATTGTGAGCCAGGCCTTCTTGTCTAACATCAGTGCCTGACCTCATAAATGCTCTACAGAATGAATGGGCACAAATTCCCATAGAAACACTTCACAAAATCTTGAGGAAAGCCTTTCAAGAAGTGTGGAAGCCGCTATAGACGCAAACGGGGGACCAACTCCATATTTAAGTATTGTATTATGTATTTGAATATGTCATTACAGTCCCTGTTCCCGTAATGGTGAGGTGTCCAAAAACTTCTGTCCATATACTGTATGTTACAAGTGTGAAGAGTGAGGTCAAATGTACCATAAGCCTCCTCGATGAGAGCACAATACGGGTTGATGCCCGTTCCATTCTGCTTAGCCTCCTGTTCTCCAAGTCTGAGGATGTTCTCCAGGCCGTTCAGAGACACTTGCACAATCTTAGAGTCCATCACTGTCAGCAGGTCACACATGGGTTTGATGGCATTCTGAGACACCAGATACCTGTGACAAACGTTTTACCTTAAGTCCATTTCATTCCTAAAAATGCAATTTTATGACTTATTTCATCCAATCAACCCAATCCATATTATTTCAAATGCACTTTTAGAAACAGTGCAGTTGGGGCTGTACAGTAACATTAAAAAGTCCATTAAAGATAAATAAACATATAAAGATGTTTCATGTGTTAAAACACATGAAAGTCTATACATACACACATAAAAAAATGGATACACACACTTTCTTAACTTTATAACAATACACGTGAGCCATTACTTGACTCACGTGTATTGCCTGGAGCCATTTTCAGACATGAAGTCTAAAGAATGTCCAAAATATTGGGTTTGGACATCTCATTAATAAGGAATGCAGCAGGAGATTGTTTGAATTAGACATGTTCCCAAAAGCAGGAGAATGTCCAGACCATCCAGGCAAAGATTTGAGCTTGGCTCAAGCTTTCAGGAGGCAAGACACTCACTAGATGTGATGTGTGGTGTATTCTCAAATGAGCTCACTTGATCATTTTTTTCTGACAAGGGAACTCGAAGGAGAAGTTCCAGAAAATATTTGGAACAACATTTGGGAACATCTGTATTCTTTCATAAACCCTCTGGACAATTTCAGGAAAATGTCTGGACATAATTCAGGTCTGAAGCAACTTTTAAGAACCAGAGGCCCAGAGGAAGTCTGGTAAACACACCTGATCTGTGCAGGAGTGCCCCCAGAGGTTGCGTTGGTAATGGCCCACGCTGCCTCCTTCCTTGTGCGGAACTCCGCCTTCTGAAGGATCTCAATCAGGACTGGAAAGATGTTGGCATCAATGACATTCTGAAAGGAGAAGAAATGTTGTCAGCTGAGAAGCCGCCTCTCTTCACACATGAATCACTAAACCCAGGTGACTCTGCTTTTACCTGAATTTGAGCTCTGTTTCCTGCTGTGATGTTGGATACAGTCCAGCACGCTTCCTTCTTAATGGACTCCTTAGGGCTGCTGAGGAGGTGGAGTAAACATGGCAGCGCTGAACAGTTCAAGATTACCTGGGATGACAATCATACGTTGAAAATGAATACTGTGTTTGATCCGTGACAAAGAAAAAAAGAGTGAATCAATGACGTGAATGAGTCTGTGGCTGCTGTGAGGAGGTGACAGTCTACCTGAGTCTGGATGTCATCTCCTGTTACGATGTTGCCCACTGCACGTAAAGCAGGAGAGACCACCTTATAGTCACTGTGCCTGTGGAAACAGTGTTGAGTTGAGATAAGAGAAAGCTAAAGATGAAGTGACAGTGTGGTTGATCATTCTCAATTAACCCTTTTCTGTGCGCTGCTTTTACTGTTTGCTATATTTGCTGTTAATTGTAAAGCGACTACTGAATATTAACCTGTTAACAACTACTTGTAACGGAAAAACTGTAGTGTTTACATGTATTGTACTTCTGTCTGTCCTGCAACAGGGATCCCTCAGGCTCTTCAGCTCCTGCTCTTGGCCTTGATCCACATGGTGTACAGGTTAATCTACTCACACCAGTTTGTCTACAAGTGAAAGGCTGAGTTTTGCAAAATAACTTTCACTGTCCCTGGGGATTCCAGGTGTTGAGAAAATGTACAATTTTAAATAAACTGGAATTTCCCTCCAACTAAAGCGTCAGCTACTGACAATACAGCAGTGCCCATTTCCCTGCTAATACACCAGGAAATTAATAGTCTTTCATAATGGGCAACTGTCAGTTTCTTACATGAGCAGCTCCACCAGTCTGCGACACACTCCAGAGTCAATGACTGTCTGGATCTTCTCATTGGGGCCGTCAGAAAGGTAGGACAGAGCCCAGCAGGCATCCGCCAGCACATCTGGATCACTGCTGAAGAGAAGCCTGGACAGCACACTGAGACAAGGAGACACCTGAACACACCACAGACAAGGACAACAAAGACACATGCACAATTCAACACCGCAATATATGAGCAACCCAAACACTACTGCTGAAAGCAAAGTTATGGTTAAAATCAATATTCAGATTCAGTTGTAACCACTGGACTGACCTTGGCAAAGTCCGGTGGTGGGTTTTTCCCTCGGCACAGGTTGGACAGAGCCCATACTGCATTGCGTGTTGTTGTGAGACGATTGGATTTAGCAAGTAACCTAAACACAACAACACAGGCTCCAGTTTTAATAATCTTTAAATCTAGCAACTGACACATTCAGAAAGAGACAAAGAAAGGAGCCTTACTGCTGCAGAGATGGTAGGATGCCACAGTTGAGGACGTAGTCTCTGCACTCTGCATTATCTCCTGCTATATTCCCCAACGCCCACACGGCCTGAAACATTACAGAAGTGAACACAGAAGGCATGTCACCACTTGTCACCACTAACAGGGCTGAAGTTTTGGTGTTTTTTTAAAGAATTAAAACAAAATTCTCAGATTTTTCAGCTTCTTCCATAATCATTTTCTACACAGTGGTCTTTGGCTCATCTTTGTCTCCTCATGTAAAAACCTGAGTTTTTGACCTTAGCTGTTTTCAAACATGGTGTCTGGGTAATGTCCAGAGATTTAGGTCCAAAAATTCACCAGTGTGTTGTTTACATATAAAGAACGCAGCTGTGGATCCTATTGAGTTTCTCATGCTGCGTTCTAGCATAAGCATGTAACTGATACTATACCTTGGAGCTGATAGGAGAATCTCTTGTGAAACGTCTGTGAAAATGTGCATATACACATTCAGCCCCTTTGGGCAGTTTCTGGAGAGTCTCCAGAGTTTAGTGTGAAAGCAGCTCTTGTCATTTGTCAGATATGTGGTTTTTACACACATTTGTAATGTAACATCCTTCATCTTCCTCAGGTGGGATTAAATCTTTGATTTCACCAAGTTCCTTGATTCCCTATATGTCAGCAACAGTCACAGGAGGTGATACTAAATACAAGTGTAAATGGCACACATCTAAATTGTAAAATGGCAATAACAACAAATTACCAATTTCGGGGTGTGCTCAGAAAGTGTGCGGTTTTAATTTTTTCAAATTTTATATCAATTCAACTGTAAAAATGTATAGGTAAAAAAACGTTTAAAGTGCCTTAAAACCCCAACAATGGTCCTGCTGCTCATTTTGGATGTTTTATAATATAGAACATGTTGTGATCTCTCACCTGCTCCTGTACGTCCTCATGCTCAGAGTTGAGCAGCTCAATGAAAATAGGAACGGCTCCTGTTTCAATCACCACCTTGGTGTGCTGGAAGGTTCCGGAGGCGATGTTGGTCAGAGCCCAGGCTGCCTCAAACTGTTGAAAACATACACACACGCAGTACAATTATGAGGGATCTGTACTTATAATTTTTGGGGAGTACTCATGACTTTACTCAAGAACATTTGAGAGGCAAATATTGTACTCTTTACTCCGCTACATTTCTATCTATAACCTTGAGTACCCGATACTTCTAAAAAAATAAATAAAATAAAATATGTGATTGGATTGTGCACACGCCACTGATTAGGACAGCCTATCAGCAATCAACTTTAGCTTTCCGTCAAAGTGAACTCCATGGTCAGATAATATTAACATTAACATTTTTCATCACTCCATGTAGGACATTTCTGTACATAAATGTAATCACTGTGGCAGTAGTAATGCAATATTTAGAAAATGTACTCTTGATACTCAAGTACTTTTAAAAACAAGTACTTCGGTAGTTTTACTTAAGTAGACATCTGACTGTAGTATTTTTACTTGTACTTGAGTAAAATTTAGCAAGGGGTATCTGTACAGAACTGACGATTTCCTTCTCAGAAGTTAGTTAGGGTTATGCCAGGAAGTCACAAGATTGTTCCGTCTCCATTTCCATAATTGTATACATTGTAATATGTATAACGACATCAGCTCTGTTTTTGGTGTTGTGGTGCAACAGTGCCACTTACAGGCCTGTCATTTGTACTACAGTGTTTTGAGACATTTTGAGGGGGTTCATGTGGATAGAGATATTTCCTGAAATGATGCTGTGTTCACAGGAAACTTTTAAAACAACAAAGAAAACATTTGTTTACATTTCAATCTGTTTCTGTGTGACCTTGAACACCAAAAACACCAGGAACCTTATAACATTGATTCAGAGGATTAACCACAAATGACTCAAACAGAGAACCGATTACTGTAAGAGAACTTTTTGATGTATTTGACACTTTGATCGGTATAAATTACTGTGTGTAAGAATACTTATTAATACTTATAATATAGTGCCATATCTCATAGAAAAATCTAATATTGAACACTGCCCACATTGCTTTGTATCGCTAGAATAGCAGTAGTATTTTTTTTTTTAATTGTGCTTCCCTCCTTCAGTTTTCCACTGAGTTGTAAAAAAATCAGTTTTTCCCTTTCCAGCATTTGCCCTACAGAGCAGGACATGGCAAACGTCGGTTCAAGGTTTGAAACTACAACACCAGATCCACACTTTTTTAGACACACCCATAGGGGGGACGAGACTTCATTCACAGAATGTAAACATAATGTCCGCCATATTTGCTAACAGTTACGCTAACCGGCTCTTGCTCTGCAGAGTAAACTGAGAACGACAATGAGCGAATAGTTTTCAAACTGATATGGCTGCAAGGGAAAAGACCTCCATTACGTGGGTGGCGGCGAGTGCCTGCACCGGCCGCGGGTGGGGAGTATTTCCTTTTGTATTTTTATATATTTTATTTCTCACAGGAATGTGTGCGTTTACACAACTAGTGCCATCTGCTTCGAAGCTTGAGACAACGAGAATCACAGGGCATTCTGGGAGTTGTTGTTGTTCATCTACATGAGCCTAAATTACATTTTTCTGCCTTTCTCGGCCAAGGAGGCAATTGCTTATTATATATTATTTCACATTTCTACTACATAGGTGACCCAGTTTTAATAGACATTCATCTTTCCAACTGTGAAATATTCCTTTAATGTTTCCACTATCATGTAAAACACCACATGAGTCTGACATGTCTTGATGCTCACAGAGTGGCCTCTTTAAAACAGACTGTTTGGTGTATTGCAGCTCTCACCTGCAATGTGCAGTTTTCACTCCTCTTCAGGAATTCCACAAAACGATTCACGACACCAGGGGTGGAAATGACCTCGTCTATGGGCGGGTTCGGCTCTGGGCACAGGAACACACCAGATGTCACTTGCTTATGAAGACAAACCTTGCCGAATATATGATTGTCAAAAAACACATTTATTTATAGAGTTGCAACATTGAGACACTTCTTTTCAAAATCCAGGTCAAATTGTTCACTCTATGTAAATATTTGGATTTCACAGCATGTGGAACAAACCTTTGGAAAGTAATTTCCTGAATTTCTGTGTAGCAATTAGCTGCTGGTCTGGGTCTTCAGAGAAGATCATCTGAATCATATCAGGAGTTATAACTCCATCCTGGACAAAAATCAAAATATTTAATGTTATGTTCATATCAATTGGCAGCTAAGCAAAGTCAAAAGAAAAAAAAAACAGGTTAACACGGAGGTTAATAATAGGCCTTAAGTCAGGCCAGATCAATACATTTACAGAAAAAATACAACCATGTACACTTACACCTGCAACAGGTACTGTGGAGCTGATGTCTGGATCCTGGATTGGACAATCCAGCATTGATTCATCATTTGAAGGTGCACATACATTTCTCCTCTTGAACAGCTGTGGGCACAAAGTCAGAGGCTCATCATTTACCTGCTGATTGGGGTTAGGTAGTCTTTACATTTAATTTATGCCAATAATCCAAGAGTACTCTCTTGGTACTTTACCCTCCTAGTAAGTCTGCATTTCTTAAATTGTAACTAATAAACTGCATTGGCGATGGCACACAAACATACCACCTCATCTAAATTCAAGCTCACCACATACAAGCAATCACTACAACAGACATAATTGGAGGCAATTAAAATAAGGTCACTAACTGTGGAAAATGTTAAGTTGTTTACCTGTTCCTCTCTTTTCTGTTTACGCAGCTGGATTCCTTCTTCCTCTCTTCTTCGACGCATCTCCTGAGGATTCAGTGCTTTGTTCTTGTAGCTCTTCATCCTGTAGCTGTCTTTTCCTGGACTCGCCATTGTGTCTGAAAAGTCAAAATTGACATGCTTCAAGGTTCTAGGTGCACACAATCTAAACTAGCATTTAGGCAAGGTGAGTTGACTTGGTTGTGTAGTGAACACTTTTTGTTTATTGCAACTGTATTGCGGATGATGTATTGCAAAATGTATTTCTTCTATTTCTATTTAATCTTAATATTTAGATCATTCAATTAGAAAACAGAGTAAATGTTGTTTTGATTGTCATGTGGCAATGTTCTTTCATTGGAATGAAATGTTTTATGTTCTTGGCTTTTTGCTGTTTTGTCTCAAACACCTTGTTTTATCCACAAACAGAAATAATTCCATTTAAATGATGTATTTGTTATATGAAGCAAATAAACCACAACATATTCACATTTAAGACGCTGAAAAATCAGCACACGTGTTTTGATTCGTGACACACAGAACACTCAAACTGACTATTTGATCATCAAAAAAGTTGACTAAATATAGCTGATTAATCGAATAACCGTTGCCGTTCTTATTGTAAGCCGCTTTGGCTAAAAGCGTCTGATAAATGACATGTAATCTAATGCTAGTGATATTTATCATCTCTCAACACTACATAGATCTCTGTACACACTACATAACGACACAATAAAACTCGTTTAATTTTACAGTAATGCCCAATGTGATGCTGTATGTCTTTACAATGCCACTAAGGTTTTCTTGGTGAAATGTCATTGTGACAGGGGCGACATTATATAACACGTCACTTTCTGGTTGTGTGCTTTGGGCCATGTTATAGTAGCGGTAACCAGGCAGGGAGGCGGTCATATCCAAGTCCCCTAAGCCGCCAGTTAGCTGTCACATGCTAACAACCATTACTAGCATGAGCCGAGCATGTTCCAACCAAGTCTAAACACACGCGGCTGAACCTGAGCTAAGCAGCACCCGTGCCTGAACTTTAGTCACACTTCCCCGGCAAAGGGTTGGGACTGCTCTGGTCAGTTATCAAAATAGCTTCGCGGCTACCTCTGAAGCTAACGCTGTTGGGGAGTCGTCATTCAAGAGTGTTAAATCGCGCCGACAATCACATCGGATGCCACAGCAAGTGTCAACAGAAATGCATCTCACCAGTCGGGGAACTACAATACCTGAGAGTGAGTACAGGTGATTTATCACCACAACCTCTGCGGGTCTCCCTCCGTTTCCAGGAGCAAAATGGCGTCCTGCTAAAACTCTCCCAGCAAACCCCTCGCGTCAACAATACTGCGTCACTACCGCCAGCTGTGACTCTGACGTCCTCGGTATCCTTTCTTTCTTTTTCTTTCTTTTTTTAACCCTATTTTTTATTTTCATTTGTATGTATTTACAATGGCAAAGTTAATTAACATATTAATGTAAATATGCAAGATTATGGGCAAAGCTCATTTCTATCATCAGTCCCTTAGCAGGCCAATGCTAGCCACGCAGCACAACACAAAACAACAGCAGAAGGAAATTAAAGTGTAGAATTATCGGTAAGAGACGATTTGAAATATATATATATTGTTGATCGCCGATCACATAATTTAATAAAGTAATATTATGTAATTCAAATAATATATCAAATTTTAAGCCTATCTTTGTGCTTATAGTCTAGTTTACTCTACAGTACGCAAATTATCCTGTATTTGCTCTGCTATGATTATATATAGTACAATACACACATTAGTGCAATTAATCCTATAGTTGTTGGAATTGTCCAACGGTTGCTTCTCAGATTAATTATTTTTTTTAATCTAGAAGATAACCTCCGACTGGTGCATGATGTCACATCATGAGCCTTGGTCTACATAATTAGTTTGTGTGAGTATGTATTTAATTTATATATTTATAGTTATATTTTAGTCTTCTACTTTGTAATCTTGCCTTTAATGTTTTTTTTGTTTTTTGTTTTTTTGTTTTTTTAAATATAAAAAAAGTTCATAGATTGCTTTCTAAGTAAACGATTGGCCTTTTTAATCCCCTCCCATTATTATAAGGAAATGTATGGGGTGGGTTGAATTGAAGGGGATCCTCGTGAAAATTTTATTCTGAATGTTTGTACCGGAAGTGTCACACTTTTCTTTGTGCCGCCGTAAATGTGAAAGTACAGAAACTACGCTCTGTGTGTTTGGGCTGTTCGGTTTGGCTGATCTGACACACTCTTGTCTCCTGTGTGAGCTGAGTCCACTGCAGTCACTGTGAGTACATTCACATCCTGCTGACACAGGCAACGGCGACCTCACACGCCAAAATCCATTCAAATCTGCTGATTTGGGATGTTTTAAGGTTACCCACCATACAGTGTTTTCCGACCTCACGCTTATAGAGAATGAATGCTGTAGGAATGTATCAGTCAGCGAATGAGAGAAACATCAGTGTTACAGGTTTTCTCAAATGACTGCAAATGTCATACCAGTCACGACAGTTCTGAGAATAAAAGGTAAACATCACATTGATTCAATTAATAATCTATTAATTGTTTAAGGCCTAATGGGGACAGATGAGTAGTTTTGTCAGCTTCAGGTTGTTAAACTGTGATTGTATTAGGTATTGACACATAGTGCTGACTGCATTGTGTGCTCCCCTTGCACCAATAACCAGCCTGAGACATGATGGAGGCCCACCCTCACTGAATACATGGCAGCCAGCAGTGACATAAGAAAAAAAACAAAGGGCTAATAAAATCTCTGAATGCTTTAGTCACTATATTAAAATATGTTGGCAAATGGTAGCTTTATTTTTCAGGTAGACAACCTTTTCTGGCTGGAAACCACACAGTGCAGCCATATGTCTGGACAATCCCCATGGTGCATGTATAAAAGTTTTGGAGCAGTTCCTGTGGGAGTTTGTTCCTTCTGAGGGTTTTCAGGTCTTTGCTGTGGCTTCTTAACCAGTTCTCTGGTGTTCGCTCCCCAGGACAGGTCTTTTGCCAGATGCACATAAATTCTGTGTATCACAAGCCTGTTGTAATCTTTATTCTTGTGTTTTCTTAATCCAGCAATTAAGTCTGTGGAAGGGTAGAGTGAGGTGAGGGATATTCAGCTGCATGTGACGTCACTGATAAATTATGCAAAATTTACACACTGTACCTTCAGCTTAAATATTTCACACACATCAGAAATGTTACTTCCCTCAGCTTCTCAGTCCAGCCTGTTTATGTCAGGTTGTACCACTGCAAGCCCATAGAACAGCCAGTAGGAGTCGCTGTTGATGAAGACAACAAACATCCTCAACTACCTGCATTCTGTTGTAGTGCAATGATTCCTGCCTGTGAAGGTTCAAACAGCTGGAGTTAATGCTCACCAAACTGTTGGTGAGGGTCACATTGGTTCATGTTCTTGGTAATGCAAATATCAAATCAACAAGTGCATTTAGTCATATAGCCATGGTCAGGAGAAGCTGCTGGAGTTCAAACATAGCAACATAAAGGAGAAGAAAGGTGTTTTTAAGTGACTTTGAACCCAGCATAGTTGCTGGTACCAGATTAGCTTTCCTGAGTTAGTCAGGAATCTCCTAAAATTTTCACAAAAAACATTTCAATGTTGGGAGAATGGTTCACAAATAGAAAATGTCTCATGATTAGCAGTAGGGCTGCAACGGCATTTAATCGATCAATCAATTATTAATTAATCATCAACTATTTTGATAATCGATTATTCGGTTTTAAAGTTTTTCTTAGTAATTAAAACAAACGTGAATATTTTTGGTATGAAAATAGTAATTAGTTGCCCGCTGTGAGGTGTGAAAATGGCTTGTTTGTGTCTGCAGGCTGCAGCCATGCTGACCTGTGAAATCTGTGGTGAGGACATACTGCTGGAGGAGGACATGAAGACACATCTCCTTCTCGACCATATGGAAAACAACATGCACTGTCCACTTTGTTCCTTGTCTGGAGTGTCATATGACGAACTCTGTTTCCACATCAGCTCTGCACATCCAGAGAAGCAGCAAGCGACGCAGTTTGCGGCTCAAGCCGCGTCCACAAACACTGGTTTAACCCCTCAGTCCTGTGATACAGTCTGTGAAGTGACACGCGCTGGTGCCTCTGGTGTTACCACTGACTCAGTCCAACTTAAACACAACAGTGTACCTGAAGGTGGGCGTTTGTCCCTTGAGGACACTGGACCCCTCATTTCAACAACTGAAACCAGACAGGAGTCATTCTGTGAACGTTCTCAATCATCCAGGTCATTGGACAGAAGTGAGTCTGTCAGTCACTGTAATGGATCAGAGTATGATGAACCCGGGCACAGCAAAGCCAAACAGAAGTGTCTGTCTTCATCAAGAAAAGGTGATTCAAATTTAGTTTTTTATTAGATTTGATTAGTTTTTTGGGGGTTTTAAACTATATAATATACACACCACACAACAACAAAACAAGGACCCACAAAAACATAAACAGATGGACAAACAAACCCTCAAACCCACAAACATTTGTTACAGAGAGGCTGTTCTCCTGCCCCATGTGTGCCCTGGTCTTCTGCAGCAGTGTTCTCCTGCAGGAGCATGTTGAGTTGCACCTGGAGGAGAGGAGCCCAGCTGAAGGTAACTTCTCCGTCTATGAGATTTGCATCTTTGCCACCATGTACAGAATGTGCACTTATAACTATTTCACTTGTTGTAATCAGCACCCTGCTAATCTGCAGGATCTCTTCAAATTCCCAAGCAACACAAACACGTTCCACAAATACCAGGACAGTTAGCCGAGGTCTGAAGAGACACAAGATTTCATTGTCTTAAGGTTAAGATGCCCCCTGGGCTACAAATGTACTTCCTGTGACTTTATTTGTTTATTGTCTGCACTGGAGGCATTTTCAGCAGTTAACTGAAGTCACTTGGTTTTGTGTCTGTCAGAGGCGCAGAGGAATGTCATATAGGACTGGTAAATTAACAGTAAATATAATAATCATTGCAGTATGAAATAACAGAAATGTTTTATGAATCAGAGGTAGAGCTGTCACGTTTTTACATACAACACTTGAGTAGGATGGACAGGGTTCACATTTAGCTAAATGTCTCCCTCCGCTGATGTGCCCTTGTTTCTTACGACACCACTTACTGTTTCATGCGCCCTGCATTGCTTGATGTACATAGATTAGGCCGACGCAGAACAAATGTCAAGACGAACCAGGTCCCCTAACCCAAACCCCTGTCTATGCACACACCAAAAGAATAAAGTGAATAATTACAAACATTTATATGCAATAATGAACCGCAGTTGTAGGTTTGTGTTCCTACATTCACAGCGTATATGGATAAAAACCTGTCCCGTGCTTCCATGGAATCAAAGCCAATGTAATTCTTCTCAAGTTGTTGGTACTTTTACGTTTCTCAGATGTGATATTTTGTTGTACAGATGCTGACAATAGGAATCCAGTCAGGTATAGCCGCTAACTGACCTGATGAGATTTGCTTACATAGTAATGATCATAGAAGTTCAAAGATCAGAGGTGATGATAATAAATAGCTAAAGATGGACTAAAAAATAATTGGTTTTAATACTGATTTCTGATTATCCAAATGAGTGTGCGATTGGAAGTTTCTAAATATAATATGCACACATAATTTCAATAACCTCACAACCTCAGAGCAGACAAATCTGGGATCTCTGGTGCCCCCATGATGGGGGCTTGGACCCCCTGTTGCGAACCATGGGTCTAACTGTTAATATGGAGATATAAAATAGGAAGCCTCACCGACATGACAAAACCTGATGCAAAACTGAAGCTATCGGGTGTCTATCTCTGATCAGCTGTTCTGGCTGCATGACATAGCTGTGGCACAGGGAGACAGAAAACAAATATCACTGAAATCTGAGAACACTTAAATCATGAAGTTAAGAATCATAGCAGCTACAATGCAGAGAAACATCAGACATCACAGCTTCAGCAGCTGATGTCATAGCTGACTGCATTACGTACATGCGGTGCCAAAAGTGAACCAACCTGAAGCAACAGCTGACAGGGATAATGTATCTACAATTATTCATCAGCATGGAAAATGCTGGAAGGCTTCCATTATTTTTCTTCAGAGCACAGATTGTAAGTTTTTTTTAGTGACACAATGGTGTGTTTGACTGCGGTGGGTGTGCAAACACGGCATAACTGCGTTTTTGCAGCACCATTCTCCAACCAGTTACATGACATACGTAAGTTTTTGTTACTAATCTGCTTTGTAGGGGAGACGAGACCCGAATGCCCCATGTGCTCTGTTGTCTGCAGTGATGACATCTCTCTGCAGGAACATGTGGAGCTGCATTTAGACCACGACGCAGCTGGGAACAGTGCAGGTGGACACACTGTATTTTCATTTTCATGTTTACGAAACAGGTCTTAAAGCCTTCTAAGTTTTGGTTTCCTTGTGTTGCTGCAGGAAGTCCGGGTTCTGACCTGAAGCTGGCCAGGCAGCTGCAGCAGCAAGAGGAAGAGATCAGAAGGAGGCAGGAGGAGGCCCAGGAGGAGAAGGAATTCAAGAAGCTGCAGGTCTGGATTCTACATCGTTTAAACACACATCGTTAAACACCAGCCATTTAACCATGTAGTAAAACCAATGTTTTATTCACATTTGGAATCTCCGTGGGGTGAAGTAATAAGTAGTATCTGCCACTGTTGAGGGTTAAAGAGGACGAGGAGGATGCACAATATCCGGGCCTATAATTTGAATATCTGCTCTGAGAGCCTTGGGTGGAGCTGGAGCCAATCAACTTGTGTATCAAGTCAGCCAGACTGTAGTATGTGGGGTGGGACCCCTTAATTACAGCACCACACCCTGGCTTGTTGGTGTTGTATTCCTAATTAAAGCTGCAGTGTGCAACTTTCAGACATAAACAAGTGTCAGCTGTATTCGATCCATTGTCAATTGCGTTCCCACAATGCTGATTAAGCCTATTACAGGGTTCCCACAGGTCCTTCTAAAAAAAATAATAAAATATCAAGGTCCTTAAAGGTTAGACATGGGTCATTGAGAGCGTTTGAATGTTGTGCAAGAAAGGATATAAGTTGATATTTAGGTTATTAAGACGCCACCTACTGTTTCATGTCCTGCATTGTATGATAGGCCTATGCACAACAAACATAGAGTCATAATTACCAGCGGTGCTGTGGACACTGTCCACTGTCTCTCTCTCCGCTGTTGACGTGAGATTCCATGCAGACCAATGAGTGAGTAACATTAAGCAAGAAAGAGCAAATGACGACGTGATGCCTGGGAAATGCAAAATTCCGAGATCTCTGGCTCACCAGTGAAAATTACAAAGACTCATTTTGACCAAGTTCCCAAGGACAATCACTTGGCCAGATGCAGAGCGTGCTGCAAATCAATAAAAGTGGAGGAGCTGGAAAGTGTCAGTGGTGAATTCTACTGCTCAAAACACCCAGTTGCTCAGTTTTGTTGGGATAAATGCTTCTTGCTCCTGCCTACACACAAACGCTCTCTCAGTCAGGTCTGATAGTAGAAGTTAGTAAATTAATCATCAACTATTTTGCTAAAAACCAAATGGAGAAAGAATAATAACAACAAAAAAATCCCCACAAGTCACCTACCTCCTCAATTGACTGACAAAAACATTTAGAGTTCTTTTTAAGCCTAACATTCAATATGCTGGAGCAGGTGTATTTCATAATAAAAGCTGATGTTTTAATCACTATCTTTTGCACTTGACTTATGTTTGATCTGAACAGCCATGCTGTACTTTCTCTCGATTGCTCCACTGTCATGTGTGTACTTTCTGGAGCACAGTTTTCAATCCTGCTCTTTTATCAGACTGCAGTCTGTTAACCTGGCCTGTTTGATATGTGGTCTGTGCAGAGGCAGTTTGGTGTGGACGGCAGCGGGGGCTACCGTAGACAGATGGAGAGGACCATGGAGAGAGCGGTGGCTAGTGGCCTCATGGCGCCTTCGGAGTTTCACTGCAAGAGGGCTGAGATGATGGAATCTCTAGCCTCAGGTGTCGATGACGGCAGAACCAGAACTCGGGGTGCGTTTGTGCATGTCCTACAACCTTTAAAGCAGTGATTCCCAAAGGGTGCACCACGGTGTGACCCGTGAAGGTACTGCAGGTGGGCCATGAAAGGTTATTAAATATGAATAAATAAATCCTTTTTTTAATTGTAGGTTGTGTAATCAAGTTTTAAATTGCTGTACAATATGCACAATAGATTTAAAGAAAATCTTACAAAGCCATAGTATTTAAATTATCTGACATTTTCTGCCAGGTACTGAGTTTTTATATCCCCATGTTTACATAGTATATACATAGTATATATGGGAATTATTGATCCTAGTTTGGGAATTGCTGCTTTAAAGGAATAAAATGTGTTTTTCTGTAGATCTATTCCACTTTTACAGATGCCAGCCTCTAATTTTCTGATTACCTCAATAGCCCTGTTCTGAAAGACATTCTAGAATGAGTAGGGAGTTTTTAACGCATGATTCTTTTGCTCAAATGAAGCCAAAGAGAAGACTACAGGGTAGTATTAATATCTTTGTGGTTTCTATTGTCATTGTTGGTTGTCAGAGGTGTATATTTGTACCCGGCCATAAGAGAGCTGTCATGGCCCAATTAAACGGTTATCAACACTACTGAGTTTATGTTCCTGCCCGTCTCTCAGATTCCCAGAATTTGTCAACTCCCTGTTACAGTCCACAGCTTTATCCTGAACCAGTTCTTCAGCATTCCCTCACCTTTAACAAAATGTTCCTTTCATTGATCTCTGTCACTGAAATACATGCGCGCCTGTGTGTGTGTGTGTGTGTGTGTTAGTTAATCCACCTAATGTTTTATTCAGGTGCTTTTCAAAATACTCTGTGTTCTGCACACCATATTATATAATAGGAGAATGACTGACGCACACAGAAGGATAAATGGTTCAGTGTGGGCAAAATGTCAATCCGTGCTGTCTTTGTTATGGTAAGAGTCGGCAGGTAAAGGCAGGTTGACTTAGTGTGCGTGACGCTTTCATGCCTATTTCCATTTTTCCCAAGCATAGATTTTCTAATAATGACAATGGTATCTTTACATGGCTGACAAATTACTCATGAAAGGCTGCCCAAACTTTATTGTGTATTGCTGGATAAACACTTCAACAGGCAGTTGAAAAGTTTTTGTGTTTTAGGTGGGAGTGTTGCTACATGTCCTGAGCTGAAGCACTTGGTTTACCAACTAATAATGGTCTTTGTGTCTAGTAATTATGGATTAATGTCACATTTTTATGAGAGCTGTGGTAAAGAACAGATAAAATAGAGCAATTAAAATGTAATACAAGTAAATAAACTATTGGAGACACAGTGATGTATGCCACTCTAGAGCTGGGGCTTATTATTTAAGCAGCATTATCATCACAGACTCTGCATAGAGAATTAGATTAAACACATCATGCTACTATAATTTAATGTTGCTGCTTCACTGAGACACACCTTGCACATCTCTTCACTTTCATGACTAATCAACAAAATAAATCTGTGTGATGTAACATCATGTAATCAATTTATCTCCACTTCTTTGTTACATTAGTTTGTAGCTGTGAATGACAGGTCAGTATTACTTAAAAAGAGAGCAGCCCCCAACACTCCGAGCAAATGAGCAAATACCAAGAGAAAAGTGCTGAAAAGAAGTGTGTGGCAGCTGTTTATGTTAGTGTTCTTTTCTATGCAGATGATGCACTCCACTTCACAGTCACTCCAATCATTCTAGAGTAATAACCCTCTTTTTTAGACTTACTTTAATTGTCTGCTAAAGATTGCTGGGTTTTTTCCCATATCATAATATTCTGTGTACCGTGCAACTATATCCCAGAAAGACGCAATATTGCAACGTCGATTTAATCAAATGGATCAACCAATTTTAGCAGTGATGGACTGATGTCTGTGTGCTGATCACATTCTTATCTGATGGTTTCCACTCACGATGATCTGCTGCTGGAATGTACTAAGCTGAACTTGTCTAACGTGCCCTCTCGTCTCCTCTGTGTCAAGGTGTGGTCAGAGCATTATATGAATACTACCAGACTGAATGCAGAGACTGTGCTCATGTGTGGCTGAGTGCAGACACGGACCACTACTGCTCCTCAGAGGGGGATAAAGGCTGGGGCTGTGGATACAGAAACATCCAGATGCTCCTCTCTTCTCTACACAACATAGACACATTTTCTCCTGTCCTTCAAGGTGTGCAACCACACTACACAACATCTGACCTGAAATTCTGGCCAGCACATTAGTCTGGAGTAGAACAAAGATGTCATTTCCAGGATTGAAAACACTGATCAACATTTTCTGACATTTTATGGACCAAACTGATAATTGAGATTTTGAAAGTAATTGTTAGTTGCAGCCCTACACACGTCACATAGGGTACTTCCATGTTGGTGGTCAAAGGTTAGGAAGACCTCACTCCTGTGAATGGAATAAACCAGTCAACAGAAGAAAACAATGACTGGTTCATCAGAATTTAGTGGACTGAGGTATAATTTTCTTCTTTACATAAGGCAGCTTACACAAACCATTGGTCTGGTGTGGAACAATGTAAATGGACCGTTCTGGTCTCTAGTTCGATTCTGGTTTCTTCTTCATATCTCTGCTTAACGATAGCCAACATTTGTATTCAAATAAAAAAGAAAGGTAATGATCTAATATGCCGAATATATGTAGATCTCAGTGTACAGCCTATGAGAAATTATCATTATTAGAAGAAGAAGAAGACCTCGGTGTCACCTTGTCAAACACTTTTTTTTGCCAGGAATGCCTGTAGGGGAAACCTTTACGCAGTTTTCTCAGATGTTACCTCAGATTCAGGGATGAATTGATTAGATTTTTGTGGCTGTACAGATCAAAGGTCACTGTGACTACACAAACATGTTTTTAACCATTCTGCTGAGATGACTGGCAGAGGCTTACGAGCAGTAATTCGAGTTGTTTTCAGGAGCAGGGCAGCATTGATGTTCTGTCACACACAAAAGCGTGATGATCCTCACTTAGCTGTCCTCGTCTACACTATAATGGACTAAGCTTCACCAACTGTCCTACTGTCAGAGCCAGTTACAGCTGCTATATAACAGCTATGTTGTTGTCTTTACTCTGTGAACTGAACTGTAGTTATAGGTCTGACAACAGAGCAGACAAAGTCTATGACTTTGTTTTTGGTAAAACTAGGGCATACACACGGTTGTGTGCCTTGGTCTAATGACACTATTGTTGTCGTGATCAGTGTCTCATCTGGTCTTCGGTGATTTGGTGTTGGCTACAAAATAACCACACTATTAGGGCTGTGTGATCATGTTATGAGTTGACTCATACACTGTTTGAAGAACAAAGTTGGTATTCAACTTGGTCAGTAGCATTAGAACTACCTTCCTGCTTGGTTAGAATTGTGTCCATGAACGGTTTTATGTCCTATCCAAATCAATTATTAAGCACAGTTGACCACAGTGCTGTACAGTCGCATTAAAATACATGGAAGGTGGTAACACGTATAAGACAATAAAACAAGTGGGTGTTTGAGGTGTTAACGCTCTCTGCCACCTTTCTGTAGCAAATGCGACAAAGCTCATATACGTTGCTTAAAACTAGTTTTAACAGTTTGCAGTTTAAGCCAATAACAAATTACAACAAATCAATGGCTGCAATTTAATCGTTATATATGCTTTTTGTTCTGGGTCAATTAAAAAAAATGCTATAAATAATTATCACCATTTTCCTACCTTGTTGATGTAGTGTTGGGCTTTGCGGCTAACTCATCCATGATGCTCATACCTGTCATATACATAGGTGAAGCACCTCAGGAATGATCTAACCTTTGATAGATGGTGTCGCTAAAACTCTCCGCTTAGGTGCTATTAAACCACAGCTGGAGTGTGGGGCAGATGATTGGGATAGTCCGAGTGATTGCCGTTAGGGTCGTACGTTTTCACTGTAGCTGAATGTTACTGTCTCTGCAACATACACACACACACACCTCTTTCACTGAAGCCTCTCAGCCATATAAAGTAACTGAAATGTTGTAATAGAAATAGTAGAAATTAACTATGTCTGACAGCCTGATTACCAGCTTAAGAACCTTGAGAATGTGTATTGCAGTAATGTAACTTTCCTAACCCGTCCACATTGTAGTTACATTTTAGTTACTCTCCTTCCTTTGCAGATAGAGCTGTGCCAAGTATCCCTCGGGTGCAAAGTATGATTGAGGAGGCTTGGAAAGAAGGTTTGGATCCACAAGGTGCGTCCCACTTCAACCAGCAGCTGCAGGGAACACGAGCCTGGATCGGAGCCACAGAAATCTATTGTCTCCTCACCTCATTGGGGATCAGGTGAGCAGCATGAGACTCTTAATGGTTCACCTTAACGTGAAGAGTCAGGCTTTTACAGTGACTTACACCAGATATGTGAAGCCTCACATCATTTTTTTCTGCTGTTAACAGAGTTTCTCCCTCTACTTCACTCTGACATGTCTGCATTTCCTCCACCAGTCATGGATCAGTTATGGGCTGTTCCTGATGGGCGTGTCAGTGAAATACATAGCGTGACGTCATACCGATACAACAACATACCTCCAAGCGATATTTTACCGGTCGCAAGGGAGTGAAGTTTTTCTGTTGTCCAATCAGCTAACTGTCATGGGTGGAGCTGGTCTAGATTTTCCCTGACAGTACTGTACCATTTTACTCTGGTATCCTAAGGGAGGGGTGCAAAAATTGCCAAAAAAGTTATTTTAGTACTATTCCTAAATAAAAATATGTACCATAATGTACCATACTGTACCAAACCCTTCCACTTGCTGGAAACACAGCATATAGGAAAATAAACTTCTCACTTGATCTACAACATCAAATAGAGGCCTGGTGCCAGGCAAATCGCAAACCTGAAGGCTTCAGAGCGCAAGCTGCGATTCTTATGGGTGACATGACAACCAGTTGCCACTTTATTCATGTATTATATTTCTGTTATTCCCTGTTGACCATTGTGTTCCCTGTTAGATGGTGGAGATGAGGCTTAAAGTCATGTGTGAGAAAAGCAAATCGAAGTAGATGATGTTGGCAGGACATTTTGCACATTTGCCTGTGGCATATTCTTGGAACAGCCAATAAGTCAACCACACTGCAAGGTGTCTGTAATGCCAACAGCAGAAGTTTGTTTTGGCATTATTTATTGTGGTGATCCATTCAGGAGAACAAATGATCACGATGATCGTGCCAGTTGTCACACCACCATGACTCTATGCTTGAATTGAGTAGTAATAATATACACAGTCCTTATTACAAAACAAGGCCCAACAATCATCAAAAAAACATGATGATGTCCAGGTGATGACCCTGAAACCATTATTGTGGTTGATAAAGTAGGGTTTGTCCTTTTTAATGATGCTGTACAGAGGTCATGTGTCTCGCGGCATAGATCCTGTATGTGTGTCAAACAAACTGGTCTGTTAAACATGGAGATTGGCAGTTTGACTGGAGCCATGTTGAGGTTGTGCAACCAAAGTGGATAATACCGTCTGTCAGTCACACCACAGTGTACTCATACAGTACTGTGCAAACATCTCAAGGTACCACAAGCTTTGTTGTTTTTATAGCAGTCAAAGTCTGCGATCTTTGGCATTTAGACTGGAATGATGTCACTGTATGTTGGTCTTGTATATTAGCAGGCCGTCAATGAGTTTAACTTATACAATGTGTATGTAATTCTCAAGCATGTCTTGAATAAACCTGGTGTAATAGACCTTTTTTCACATCAGACATGAGACAAACCCAGGTTTTTAATGTGAATTAGGGTTTCTCTCCAGTTTTAAGGGTTTAAGGGTTTTAATATACTTGACACTTTAACATGTAAAGCAGTGATTATAAAACTGCATACATGTTTCCCACATTCTCTGGATGATTTGAAATAAAGTGATTGAGAAATAATTATACTCTATGGTCATTATAGCATTGCTAAAACAACACATTTAATGGTGTCCTAAGACTCTTTCACAGCACAGAAATTATTTACTATTTACTCCAATTGGGAAGATAATTTGAAGAAAGGAGCATATAAGGACCATTACCTCCAGAGGAAAATGTTTATTGGATGATTTTAAATCTCTCAAAGGTCTTTTTATTGTTTATGGCCAGCTATTTAAAAAACAAAACAAAGGAGCAATGTTTTTACAGGTAAAGTTTTTTTTTTTTTTTACAGGTTTTTACAATTTAACCTTCAACAAAACATAAAACAACCACAGCTGACAGCCAGGCATATCGGATTAAAAAATAATAAGAGAAATTAAAGACAAAAAAACTGTGTTGTGCAGGATCCCTCCACTTAAGATAGTTTGCAGAGCCAGCAAAGAAGAAAATGCCAAAGCATAGTTAGCCTTGTCTGGGTTCACACCAAAACATTCATGAACATTTTAAATTGAATTGAATACAGGTCAAAAAGTATCATATTTTGTATTTATTTAAGTTTTAGTGTTCCAACTTTTTCTGTTGTGTAAAGAAAACAGGTGACAGTTTGTACTAGCTATCAGTGTAATACTTAGTCAGACTTGTTTTGTGTTTTCAGTGCCCACATCATCGACTTTCACCAGCCAACGGGCCCGGGTGACACTCACCCCCGGCTGTTTGAGTGGATCAAACAGTACTACTGTCAGGCCAGCAGGGGCAGCAGACTGCCTCCCAGACTGGTGCAGACCTCACTGCCTCCGCTTTACCTGCAGCACCAAGGTATCACACACTGGTTGACATGTTCTGTGTTCCGTTAAAGTGATAGTTTGGGTTTTTTGAATGGCAGTTACACATTGTCACTGTCTGACATACATCTGACTGAAAGGATGGAAAAGAGAGGAGGACATCAGAAAAAAACAGATTTTAATCACTTAACACAAGGCTCACCCAACGTGAGTACTCGGTTAGAGGTTGCCCTCCCATCTTAAGCTGTGTCAGCGCACTTAGTTCTTGAATTTGAAGGAATTGGTCCTGAAAAGTCCTTGAATTGGATGTCAACCAAGGTGTTGGAACCCTGAGGACATTGTTCAATCAGTTTTAACAACATGATAACAAGTTTAATTCAGAACAGGGGATTTAATAATTCCACCCATAAATCATTAAACACAGTACATATTCAACTGAAGCCCTACTAAAAAATTGGCTTCAAAATGACAAGTTTTCCTCAAGTTGTTCAGCCCTCGTATGAATGTGTGACTGAATAATTATGGACACGATGATGCAAAACTACCAATTAGCTTTTATTCTCTCCCTCCACACAACTACTGCTCTCTCTGCCCTGGCTCTTTTGCAAACAGTTGTGAAAAAGGTTTTGGAAACACAGTGCAGCATTGTCACAACCAGGTAATCAGGTTTGTGTTCTTCAAACTTCTCTAATCTGTCCACCTGATATCAGGGTTCAGGTTTCCTGCTCACTCTGTTTTAAACTGAAAATGCAGTCGATGCAGGAGTCTGGTTACTGGAGAGTATGTAAACGTTGAGTGCTCAGGAGTCGGGCTTACTGTACATTTTCCACACTCATGTTTGTTCGTGCTGATGTTGTGAAAAACGCTCACAACTCTAGTTCTTTAATATGTCGCTTCTTTATTTCATCTCCTGGCAGATTTTAAGTTTAAAAGTGGTGTGGGCCAGGGTTTCTGCAGGATGGGGACAGAAACAGAAACTATGGTGCAAGCTCTGTAGTCCCTGTTGAGAGGGAGAGAAAACTGTATCAACCATAATTTCTGTCTGAAAACACCTAGATTTTGCACAAATGGTGATAGAGAATTAAAGTGCCCACCAAAAGTTTCAGAGGGTGGATACCAAGACATTCAGTAGGACAATCTTCTCAATCTTATTTTTAATTCCGATCACAATTTTGGCTTCTCACAAATGTGATTGAGTGATATGTGTGCTCCACCAGCAGAAAACTAAGCATACCAACAGCCACCTGAATAGCTCACCTTACAATGTGCCCGCATGTGCCAATGACAGCTGCAGCTCTTTTTTTCACCATGAGGCTCCAAGTTTCCTCTATAAGGTGGGTGAGACAAATCTAGGTCACAGAGAGCACACTGTGTTTGTAATTACTCAGACGTCCACAGGGGGCGATAGAGGTTCCGCACTGGAACTTTAAATAGGATTATGTATGAAATTAAGTACATCAACATACAACAACCGTGAGCTTCCTCTGGTGGTTCCATTGTATCTACCGGGGTATGTGGTCAGAGTGGAGCTGTGTGTAGTGTATAGAAAATGAAACAAATAACAAAAAAAGAACAATAAATTAAATAATAATAATTAGAGTCACCGTATCTCTTGCTCCATCTTAATCCAATTTTGTGACAAATATATGTGACGAAGGCAAATTATCTTATTGTTAATAAATCTGTCTCCTGTGAAAAGTCGGTACAACAAATACAGATATTTTAATTAGCAAATTAAGGCCAGCAACTCCTAGCTGAAGAAGAGGGAGTTTACAGTGGAGAAAGCTATGCTAAGTTCAGTACATGGACTTTATTTCTCTCTATGCTGTGAATAAATCGAGAAATCCTGCAACTTTTCACAGATGTTATGGATTAATCTAACCATGTTGTGAATTGAGCATTGCGATGTCCTTCTGCAGGTCACAGCCGCTCTGTAGTGGGCTTGGAGCAGAGGAAGAATGGTAGCCTGTGCCTCCTGGTTCTGGATCCTGGCTCGTCGGTGTCTGACACCAGGAAGCTTCTGAGTGGGGACACCATCGCCGCAGCCGTGCGCCATGTCAGGAAGTTCCCCAGCAGCCTGAAGCACAAGCAGTACCAGGTGGTGGCAGTGCAGGGGGTGATGTCTGCTGAGGAGAAACGGGTAAGTGTGTGTGAACATGTATTAAGATCTTTGTGAAGTCCAACAAAAGACATTTTGAACTTTAAAGGGCCTTTTCAGGGTTAAGACCTGGTATAGGGTTAGGGTAACAAGTTTAGTGTGTGTGTATATTGTATGGGTATCTTTGTGAGGACCAGAAAACAGAAGACATTTTGACTGGCCCTCATGTACTGTCTTCCTTAAAGGGGTTTTTAAAGGGTTTTAGGTTAGGTTAAGGGTTAAAGTTAAGCTTTTAGTTGTGATGGTTAAGGCTAGAGTAAAGGGTGTGTGTGCATGTGTGTACACATGCATTACTATCTTTGTGAGGGACATTTTTTCTCTGGTCCTCACCACTTTAAAAGGCATTTTCATGCTTAAGACCTGGTTTTAGGGTTAGGCACGTAGGGTAAGAGGCTAGGGAATGCATTGTATCTTTGATGTGTAGATATTAGATATTAAAAACAAGTTTGTTTGTGACAGTGAGTGACAGCCCTGCTGAGGCAGAGAATACAGTGTAGTGATGAAATCACATACTCTTGCAGAGTCTTGCAATGTTCTTCCCTCACCCTCACTCACCCAATCCTCGAATACAAATCAGCAGAAGAGACTATGAATAAGTTCTAAGTAAAACTTGTTATCTTTGTATCAGCACACTTTGTTGTTTGTTTTCACAGATTAGCATCTTGAACTCCAGGACATTGTGTGCTGAAAGGATCCCATGAACAGTAACGCACTTCTTTATCTCTTGTCTGTTTTTACTGTGAACGTTGTATTTTGTCACACCAGGAGCTGCTTAATGTAGATGTTTTACGCTAATAAAGTTTAGTATTTTTCAATATTTAAAAGGTTTGCTGTCCAGTCATTGACAGTTTTCAGCTCACGGTGTAATGTGCAACTTTCTGCACCGCGAGATCACACTGTTACACCGATAATGAAAACAGGACGTCACTCGGCGTTAATGACTGAGCTAAAATAAACATAAATGGAACAATGAGTGATCTTACGTTGGATGTAGCAGCTCAGATTTTTTGTGGTGTGTTCTATGGTGCGCACCAAACTTCCTCCACCAACATCACAAAGTTTTTTTTTACTATAATTAAACATTAACCTCGAGGGGGGAGAATCAGTGGCTCTTTCACACAGTAAATGTCACATGTGTCTTCAGTGTGTCTGCCGTCGTTAACTTGGCCTGAGCATGTGCTTCCACGAGATCATGTGTGTGGTGATTTGGTGTGTTTCAAAAATCAATTTACAGTCGGATGTTTTTGTGTGTGAGCGTGAGCGTGTCGGAGGCTAACTGACTCAAGATAAGCAGTTTCCTGCGTGTGATGCTGTAGTCATTAACTTAGAACAGTGGTTCTCAAACGTTTCATACCAAGTGCCACCTGAGATAAGGAAGTACATCAATTTTATTTAGTATATAGCACCTTTCGCATATATATAAAATCACAAAGTGCTTCACAATAAAAACATAATAAAGTAATAAAAACAACCAAAGTACAGAACACAATACACAGACAACTAAAAGTTTGTTTAAAAAGTGTGGACACAACGTAATAACAAGGACTTTAAAATGTCTTCTAGTAACCAGTGAAGGGATGCTAAAGTATGGGAGATATATGTGCTCTTTTGCCCGTGTGAGTTAAAAGTCTAGCTGCAGAGTTCTGGACAGTTTGTAGACAAGTAGGAAGACAATTGCAATAGTCGAAGCGAGATGATTTGTATTTCAGCCTTTGATACGAGAGATCCGAGTTTGGAAATGTGTTTCTGATTCACTCAGGACATTTCTGAATCAAACACAGCACCACGATTTCTGAGGTTCAGCTCGACAGACAAGCCTAAGGAATCGATATGCCGCTCGATCAGCGGGAATTTACCATCAGGGCAAAATGGTCGAGCAAAGTCAGCTACAGACTTTTTACAGGAGGCAGATAACTGGCTCTCTCATCCTCCTCCTCCTCCTCTTCCTCTCATATACGTCACACACTGGTATAGTGAAATTAGATTAAGATGGAGCGACACATAAGGTGACTGTAATTATTATTATTGATTATTCTTTGTTATTTCACATACCCTGGTGTATACAGTAGATTTCTGATTTTCGAAGCTATTAATTAATGCCTGTACTTGTGTGTTCTTAATTCATCACCCCCATTACCATAGTTATTTGCTGTTGTATAATGTTACTGATGAAACTAGTTAATGGTCTTTGTCACTGTTTTTTTTCCCAATTAGTTCATTTATCATGGAAGAAGAGGAAAATATGTCCAGTTTTGATCTAAACAGTGTGGTTTTTTTGTGTCAAGCAGAGGAACATGGTCACGGTGGAGGAAGTGAAACAGCAGCGGTTTGTGGAGTTTTTGCTTGAATAATGACTCAAAAGACTTCTTGTCATATTTATTCAGTTATCTTTCCTGATAATTGAAGCTGTCGTGGGCAGGAATTGCATGAAAAAGTGTTGATTGTTTTGAGTTTATTTGGAAGGAAGTTAAAAATAAGCTTATTTCCCACAGGTCCTTAGAATCCTTCAAACATTTTGATCATCACCATAAATAGACATGGGTCATTGAAAATGCTCAAGTGTTGTGCAAGAAAGAAGTTAAGTTGATATTTAGTTAAATGTCTCCCTTGTTTGTTACGACGCCACCTACTGTTCATACCCTGCGTTGCTTGATGTACGTAGACTTGAGTCGTAATTACTAGCGGTGTTGTGGATACTGCCACTGACTCTCTCTTCACTGTTGACATTAGATTCCGTGCAGAACAATGAGCGAGTAACGCTATGCAAGCAAGAGCAAATTATGTGATGCAAAGGAAATGCAAATTCCAAGATCTCTGTCTCACCAAAGAAAATGACAAAGACTGACTTTGCAAATCAGTAAAAGTGGACGCCTTCATCGGTGACGTGGCTCTTACAAGTTGCCCTCCCGTCTTAAGATGTGTCAGCACATTCGGTCTTTGAATTTAAAGGAAGTGGTCCTAGAAAGTCATTGAAAAGTCCTTGAATTTGATGTCACCCAAGGTGTGGGAATATTTTATCATTCTGGCATATATCGCGTTGGCATATACTTGTGTTTTTGTAGTTTTTCTGCACATGGTCAGCTGCACTGCTCATCCACAGCTTGTTCTTGTCTGTGAGTGTGTGTCTGTGTGGTCACAGTGTTTCTCTCTCTGTGTCCACAGTCAGACTGACTCTCCGCTCGCAGTAAATATGGCTAGATGAAGTTGACTCGTGCGGCAGAACTGGCCATTTCCTTCTCGGAATGTAGTTGGGGTTATTTAATTTTTTGAAAAAGAAGTCATCCACGGTCTGAAAAGTCGCTAAGTTGACAACGCTGTTGTTGGTCTGTTTGCCTTTTGGGTAACGTATATTTATATTTCAGTGTGGATGAAGACATTTCCTGAAACGATGCTGGAAATGTTTTAAAACGACAAAGAAAAAGCTTGTTCACGTTTCTACTTCCGTGTGGAAATGATTGGCTTATTTTACAGATACACAATAGTTTTAAATGTAACAACATTACAACGGTATTTATGGGTAATGTATTCAGTTTCTGCCAATCAGCGCTCCAAAGTGTTACACAGTCGACCTTCAAGTACTTTCAGTACTATTAAGAAAGTACAAGACTATATTAAATAAAAAAAAAAACTATAAATGTTCCTCTGTGAGGTCAGTCGAAGACATGTTGTCCAAATTGCAGCGTGGGAGGTTTGTGGACATACAGTCCACTGCAGGATGATTGACTGTTGCTCCCTCAGAGTCCCAGTGCAGCTGAAGACGAAGAAGAAGAATGTGGAAAAAGTCGATGTCCAGATGTGCACAGTTGACGCTGCTGCCAGATGAGCCTCTGCTGATTTAAGTCAGGTGGATTCAACATCCCCTGTTTACGTCCCCCACAAATACAGGGAACAATTTTACACTAGACTGAAGCTTGGGTCTGAGAGAACGAGTCTGAGAGACATTTGACCAAACCCGACAGGCGCCCCATTTTTATTATCTGAGCCCAACCAGAATTGGACATGCATCGTGTATTTTCTGTTGGAGCCAGACTCAGTCAGAGGAAGCTGAAGTGTACCGTACTGACTGTCACACAGGTGGTTTTTACGTTTATTTAAGGTGACGGGAAAGGAATACGTGTGGTTTGTTGCTGTGTTGCTGTGTGAGCTCTAACTGTTGAACTATTTACATAATCCATCATTAACGGTTTATTTTTGTGGCGTCTCACATCGTGGCTTCTGTGTTAAGTTCACTGTCCTGTCGTCCTGTCAGAAATGGCGACCACAACAAACAGGCTCAGCAAATTCCCAGTTTACTTGGAGGCCCAAGTTGATTAGATTAGTCCTCAGCAACAAGACCATGGTCAGAAACTCATATGACACAAGCTTACTTAGCAAAGCTTTATAAACCACAAAGGAAAGTGAATGTAAGAGGAGTGGTGTTTTCTTACCTTTTTAAAGAAGGTCCAACATTTTAAAGACTGAAAAAGTTAAAATCCAAAACCAACCCCACATGTGGTTTGAACCAGCTTTGGAAAAATCGGATCTCATGTGGGGTTTTTTTAGCCATTCAGACTGACCAAAAATAATCAATAAGCTAGACACAATCTGTATATGCTGGACACTTTTGTTTAAAACTCTTCACTTTTTAAATACTTTTACTTCTTAAACTTAAGTACATGTTAAATCAGATAATTACTTTTGATATTTACAGTACAGTTAATGTCACATACTTAAGAATTTCACTCAAGTAATATTGTAAACCATACACACACATATACATATATACACATATCATTTTCTGGTGAGATACTTGTACTTTTACTCAACTATCCTGTCAGTCAATGAATATTACTTATGTAAATACATAGTAGTGTCCTAATGCGAACTCACGTTCCTCTGTGTGTTGTTATTCAGCATCTGTTTTTGTAGTCGGTCCGCCTGTTGCGTTGAAGTACCACTGAACCAGCTGGATCCTGGATATACAGTAAATACGCTGCGTCTAAGCACAGTTCCTTCAATACTTCCTCGCCGAAATCATCACCTGTTTACACTCAAAGCTCTCAGCTCAGTGCACGGCACAATGGCAACATGTGAAATAATAAATAAGTAAATAAGTAAATAATTAAAGAATAAGACATAAGACATATGGCCAAATTGGCCAAATGAGGTTAAAGGGTAAGTCTTTCTGTAGGCATTTGTGATATAAATGAATTAATTTAGATAATTCATTATTTAGTAGTTTACGGACGGTTTGCATTTTTACACAAACGTCTAAAAAGGCAACCTTAATTCCAACTTTTCCTCTAAATTACTCATTTATACAGCAGACAACTACAATAGCCCTAGAGCCACGGTTCTCAAACTGTGGTACGTGTACCACCGGTGGTACGTAAGCTTCCTTTTGGTGGTACTTTTGAAATACTAAAGATATTTAGTTTTAACCCTTAGAACGCAGAGTATTTTGGCTGCTTTTTACCATGTTTAAGCATACAGTACACACAGAGGCTATAAGAATGTGCAACATAGAGTGTCTTATATCCTTTTTTTCAGCACAACCTAGACAATCTGATTAAAAAAAAATTCATTTTCACCAACTATATAAAGACACCTGAGCAAAAAGTACTAAAATGTTTAAAATTGGATTAAATACGTGGAATTTGGAAATACGTCACAGTATAATGTTCACTTGGCTTGTTTTTATTGAGAAAAATAAACTACTAAAAATGTGATATAAAATGAATCATAACTTTGACTCAACAACACATGTGACTTATACACACACACACACTCACAGGATGTCCATACAAGGAGTTGTGTATTATTACCATGGAAAAATACCATGAGTAAAACTAAGGGTGGAACACAATGCGCATAAAAATGAGTTGAGGTTTGTTTTAACTCAGAAACCATGACAATTTTTGTCATGAACAGCACATTTTCTTGTGCCATAGTTGTTTTGTAGTATGTCCAGCACTTCTCCATTGTGTCGTTTTAAGAGTGATGCAGAGCAGAAAGAAATTTAAAACCCAATTTGAGCAGCCAGAGCGTTCACACAGAGTTGTAGAAATCTGATTTACACCACATAAAATAAAATAATAGAAAGAAAATCAGATTTTTTGTCCTGCAGTCCCATAAACCAACGTGAATAAAATCTGTATTTACACATATACATTTTCTGGAAGTCTTAACAATTAGGCCTAAATCAGTGGGAGCTGAACCAGCAGAGAGTGTGAGTGGAATGAGGAGAGAGTGAGAGGCAGGTTCATGTGAGGTGACTCAGTGAGGAGTCCTCGCCTGAGTCGTGTGTGATTGTGTGTTCTTGTAATTGTTAACTCTTTAGGACCTTTCCTAGCATAAATCCTCGCCTTATTAGGACCGGCAAAAAAACACCCTGGTTTTAATGAGGCAGAACCCAATGATAATCTGAGAAGCTGGTTGAGTTTAAGATCTTATTAGGTAAGGTTAAGATTCAAGATTCAAGATTCAAGAATTTTTATTGTCATTATGAGGACATAATGAAATTTTTGCAGAGACTCCCGGTTTAAGGTACACAATAAAATAGCAAAAATAACAAAAGACTTAACACTTAAATAAGACATAACGAAAGGCTTAACCCTTAAATAAGACACAACAAAAGACTTGACATTTAAATAAGACACAACAACAGACTTGACACTTAAATAAGACACAATGAAATGTAAACCCAACAAAATATAAAACTACAGTTCAGTGCAGTTTAGTTAAGGATAGGGTTAGGCATTAACTGGTAAGGGATAAAGCTTTGTGGGTTTATGTTTAAATCAGTGGTTTACAAACCTTTTATGCCAAGCACCACCTGAGAAAGTATTAAATGAGATTAAGATGCAGCAATCCAGATGAAGGTGAGTCTAATGGTGCTTTTCTATGACCTAGTTCCAGCACAGTGCGATGCGGCACAGTTTCTTTGCTTTTCCATTAGCAATTGTACCTGGTACTCTGCCGAGGTTCCAAGCAAACTGAGCCGATACTAAAATGTGACGTCGACAGACTGCTGGCCATAGATTGGTCAGAGAGTGTCGTCACCGGAAGACTCATGAGTGCGACATCCGACACAAGAATCGCGTATAAGTGTCCTGCAGTCATGCTATGATGACTCTGCCCACGTTGAGGAGGTACTATAGTAGTGGAAAACCAACCAAACCCTGTAGAGTGGTGCCGTGCCGTGTTGTGCCGGGACAGTATAGTGGAAAAGCGCCACAATTATTATTTTGTTTTGTTGTTGTTGTTTCATTTTCTAAGCATTCCATTGGTATATACAGTTAGAACAGTATTTCTGATTTCCCTCCAAGTACCACCAGAGGAAGCACACGTACCACTGGTGTTACACATACCACACTTTGAGAACCATGGGTGTCTGTCTGTCTGAATGAATGAATCCTAATGCAGTGTTCTAAGAAGAATAGCTGCGCAAACCTGTATGTGTGTGTGTATGTTTGGAAAATATGCAGCAACTAAGAGTGCTGCATATGCAAGCGGTCACACTTGTTTGTGATGTTGCACAAACCTCGCGAGGTTTGTCCTGAGTTTGTCTCCAGTGGCGGCTCTTGTTCATCACCTGACACACTGCACCCCTGACCTCCTGGGACTCATCTCCTCTCCTTCCACCCTTGCTTAATTCGTCCTCCCTCCCTCCCTCCATCCGTCATCATCTCTCTACCACAGGAACAGAGGTGTGGTGAGAACTGGAAGCACTGATTGTGCTGATCTGCGCGCGTGTGCACGGCGCGCATCTCCACTCTCCGTGCGAGAAGAGGTGGGACCTTCGGAAGCGTATTTAATGCCCTAACCTGACATCGTGTTTCCTGGTGGAAGAAGAACAAGTGTGGACGCGGTTGGAGCAGCGTCGGACACGCACACACACACACAGACGGAGGAGCGAACAGCAGGTAGGCTGCGCAACACGTTGGAGATGATCACAACTTTGTCTGCGCGTTTCACAGCGCGAACTCACCATGAAGAGCCAAAAGTCGTGAGATTACCATGTGATTTTAAAGGGATAGTCCAGTAGGGGATTATTCTATAGAGTTAGTGTGTTACACAGAATAGATTACGCTGCCGGTGTAAAGTGGGAGATGAAAACACAATTTTTACGCAGTTTCGTGTGAATGTACATTTAAATATATATATAAATATTGATATATATATATATCAATATTTAGTTTTCATGATTTCTTTGTGATATGAAGCAAATAAACCAGGACATATTCACATTTAAAAAGCTGCAAACTTCTTTTAATTGTATATCAAAAAAGTTGGTGATTCATTTAAAAATATGCCTTCATATTTATTTTGTCATCCACTGATGGTGTGTGAATATTTGAAGTTAGTTTCCTGAGAAGGGCCCCACAGCGGGTTAGTGGCTAGCACTGCTGCCTCACAGCAAGAATGTCACCAGTTTGAATCCAGGTTCAACTGAGGGCCTTTCTGTGTGAAGTTTGTATGTTTTTTTTCCATGTGTGTGTGGGTTTTCGCTGTGTGCCTCCCATAGGAAACATGATGAAAACATGCAGAGGTTGATTGGACAGTGTGAGAATGAATGGTTGTGTGTCGGCCCCTCCAACCCCACCATGACCCTCATGTGGAGGATAAAGTGGTAGACAGTGAGAGTTATAGTGGTAGTTTACAGAGATGGCACAAAGTTTAGAGTTCTGGTCACCACAGAAGAAGAAAAAGAAAGCCCAGTTTCATGGCGGAAACAAATGAAGAGCCCTATTATCTGCTGATAGACACAGCAACCATCCATTTGCATTAATATTTCATGTCCTGAATGTTATGGTTCCCTCATCAGTCCAAACAAACTGGCTCCCGTCTGCGGTTTCCACCATTGATTTGTAAACATCATCCTTTATTTGCTGTTGTGCATTTTTCCTTTCACACACCAACTTTTCCCATTTCCCTCTTGTGGCATAAAGACCTTATAGTATAGATTATCTTTTTCACTTGACTGTGTTTGTGTTATGTGCAAATCCTAAACTCACATGAAAACAGGCTGATGGAAACCCTCATGACTTGTTTTGCTGTCAAAACCAAGCGTTTAATCTGTTTCTTATTGCCACTCATCAAGTTTAAATGATTTGACTGATGCACTTGAATTGGTTTGTTTATGAAATGCTTCTTCACTTCACAAAGGTTTTTGTGCATGGCCTGACAGACTTCACTTAATATTTACAATGTGAAAGTGCTTTTGTCGTTGACTAGTAAACCAGTAAACACAATAACTGGCAGGTACTTCTGAAATAATTCACTGTCTACCTTGATTAATAATCAGTAACTATTTTGACAATCTAATCAGTTTGAGGGTTTTTTCAGCTTCTTAAATGAGAATGTTTGCTGGTTTCTTTGCTCCATATAACAAACTAATCATAAAAACAAGACATTTTTTTCAAAATTTTCTGACATTTTATGGACCAAACAAGTACTTGATTAATCAAGAAAATCATTATGCATTAAACCGAACATTGTACTGCAAGTATAATAAATAATATATATACATATATATGTATATATGTATATATTAAATAATTGTAAACTAAATGTTGTGTATTGTCACAGGTTTACCAGCCCTTTTTTTAGGCACAATATTTTATCATTTCATGTCCACACACACACACACGCACAGCAGTGCAGAAGCTGTGTTAAGATGTAGCACAGCATCTATTTATGTTCTACCTTGCAAGGGTCTACCTGACAGTATGGTAAACCACTTAAATGATCCAACTACAGCCTACGGCACACATGAGGAACATAAGACCCCCAGGGCCAGATCCGATACATGGAGCAGCAGCTTTTTCTGGCCCTCAATGGAAAAGAAATCAGCTCCCAGCATTTATGAACTCTGCCAATCAAATGCAGCAGTTTCATCAGCTACAGATTTTTATTATCGATGCTCAGGATCTGTGAAGCACTATGTGTTAGTTGTTCATACTGGACCACAAACTATCCACTAGGACAGCAAAATAACCATTATTACAGAAAACTTTGAAAAATCTAGACCAGTGTTTTTTAAACCTGGAAATGATGATGTTCTCATGTGTCATGTTTTTGTCCACAAACCAGAACGATTGAGTTTGAGTGATTTCTTTGTTATATGGAGCAAAGAAACCAGAACATATTCACATTTAAGTGATGAGTAACTGAGTAATCGATTATGGAAATAGTTGATGATTAATTTAGTAACTGATTTATAGTAGATAGATGTCTCACATGTGAAGGTTTTGTTAAAGATGGTTCTTTTTGGTGTCGTACGTTGAATTACGGTTGAATTACGTAGAATACGTAGTTTTGAAAGAGAAAAATGTTGCCCACCACTGGCCTACAGCAAGAACATTCTGTTTCTCCATTCACATTGAAACTATGCGTAAATAATGTTCCACTTCTCTCGTCTCCCTTAAACAGGCAGTGCTCAGCACCATTTATTGTGTGCTAAACCTTAAGTCATTGAATCTGTGTTCAGTTGTTTGTTTTCGTAAACCATATATTTGCAGAGTAAGTAAGTGAGCGCTGAGTAAAGAAAGCTGTCATTATTCTCGTCTGCTTTTTTGTTTTTCAGCTTCAGCGATCATGGAAAGTGATAATTCAAAGACACAGAACCACCAGAACCACGAGCTGGTTCCGCACAAGGGCTTCAAGCTCATCAGCGGCACTCATGACCCGGATGATGTGGACCAGATTTACAACCTGGAGATCAGAGACTCTGACGTGTTTGTCGTCACATACCCTAAGTCAGGTGAGAGCTGATGGAAGAGACGAAAAGATGGAAGCCCGCGCACACACACACACACACACAGGAGACAGCGGCTCCTCCATCACATCCTCAGTTGTGTCCCGTATCCTGCAGTGTTAGGACAGAGTGCATTCCAGGTCAGTGTGATTCCTGAAGCTCTCAGCGCACAGGAAGGAGCAGGGGCTGATTAGTATGTGCAGCCTTTCCAGATGAATGTCCCGCTCCTTTGTGAACTGCAAATTGATTTCAGCAAAGAGAGCAGGGAATTGAACTATCAGTGAAACGAGCGTATTTTGTGGAAACACTCAATGAGGAATGAGGACAAAGGTTCACAGAAAGACGAGAGGTGAGAGTGAGTAGACGAGACGAGAGGGGGGGCTAGAGGGGAGGAGTGTAAGCAGAGGACAGGAGGACTAGAGGAAAGGAGATTAGGGCAAGAGGAGTGATGAGTAGAGGAGGTCAGAGAAGACACAAGAGGTGAGCAGACTAGATGACACAAGAAGAAAGGAGACAAGGAAGAGAGAAGGTACTAGAGAAGAAGAGTGTGAGTGGATGAGACGAGGAAGGACAGGTGACGAGGAAAGTCAAGAGATGAGAGTAGAGGAGACGAGCAGCGGAGAGGGGAGGAGACTACATGAGAATGGACACTAGAGGGCGGGAAGGAGACTAGGAATTCAGAGGAGAGGAGATAGGTGAGGAAATGTGCAGGGAGTGAGTTGAGGAGAGAAAAGGAGTGACCAGTAGAGGAGACCAGAGAAAAGACAAGAGGAAATGACACTAGTAGGACAGAGGAGAGGAGATAGGTGAGGAAATGTATGGAGAGGAAGGACAGATGATGAGGAAAATCGAGAGATGAGGTGACGAGCAGAGGAGAGGAGACTAAATGAGAATGGACGCTAGAGGAAAAGAGACTATAAGAAAGCCAATTTCAGGTCTGGACATTGTTCATAGTTTACTGTTCACATCATTTTCAGCTCTGTCGGTCAGTCTGTCTGTCTCTCTGTCTGTTTGACAGGGACCATCTGGATGCAGCAGATTCTGCTGCTCCTTGAGTCAAAGGGAGACGTGTCAGCCATCAGGCAAGTCAACAACTACTCCAACGGCGATCTCATCCCCTGGATCGAGTTGAACGGCAACAGACAGGCGTTCATCACAGCCCCTTCACCCAGACTGAGAGTCACTCATCTGCAGTACCAGTTCATGCCTTCTGCTCTGAGCCACAAGGGCAAGGTCAGCTCTTCCTCAATGCCTGCGCTAACCGATTGTAATCTAATCACAGAAAACACATTTAAATGCCAGGTGTTGGGGGGGACGACGACAGCTAACAGCAATTAAGAACTCCTTCAACAGCCGCCTGACTATGTGCCTTCGCGTGCCAGTTTCCTTCACCAAAACAGCTCCAAGTTTCCTTGACGCAGTGTGGACAAGCAGTAATTAACACTGTGTTAAAAGACAGATTTACATCAGATAACATACACTACTGTAGAAACAACACCAGAAAACTACAGCGCTTCTATCTCTTCACTCTCTCTCTGTGTATGTGTGTGCCCGTGTGTGAGAGCGGTGAGGGAGCAGTGTTTACCAAACCTGGGTATGAGGATATACTCAAACGTCTTGTTTTGTCAACAAACCAAAAATGATTCCGTTTTAATGATTTCTTTTTCAAATGGAGCAGATAAACCAGAAAATATTCACATTCAAGAAGCTAAAGAGCTCGTTTTATTTATTGAAAATAAAAACTCTCAAACTGATTATTAATTATCAAAATAGATGACAATTCATTCAGTAATCAATTAATAATCTAAATTCCATCAATCAATCATTGTTGATTCCTTGGCTTTTCTTCTTTTAGGTGATCTATGTGGCAAGAAATCCCAAAGATGTCCTTGTGTCTTACTTCTACTTCCATAAGGTTGCAAACATGTTGGAGACTCCAAAGGATTTCAATGACTTCTTTGAGAAATTCTTGCAAGGAGATGGTGAGGGGGAAGGGGTTCGCGCTGTCACGTGCACACACAGAATGTTGCTAATCAGTCGTGCAGTGTATGGTGAATGTCTACAATGTGTATGTGACGTTGTGCATCATTCATTTCAGTGTTTGGGTGCAGCTGGTTTGATCACGTTAAGACTTGGCACGCACACAAGGATGATATGAACATGCTGTTCATCACATATGAAGAAATGATTCAAGTAGGAGCTGAAATCATTTCAGACACGTTTGCCATGTCACTTGTTATCGTGACGGTTTGTGGGGACATCTTTAAAAACAGATTCTGATGCTTCTGTGTCATTGCTAAGGACCTGCAGTCTGCGGTGGAGAGGATCGCCCTGTTCCTGGGCAAAGAGCTGACTGATGAGCAACTGGCCAATGTGGTGAAATACAGCACCTTCAATAACATGAGGAAAATCCCTCAGGCTAACTATGAGCAGGTGCCTGGCGACCTGCTCAGCCACCAACAGGGAAAATTCATGAGGAAAGGTAAGTGTGTTTACTAAGGACTAAGGAGATGATAATATGTACCAAGGCGGTGGTGAAAATGTGTACAGTTTCACTTGATGGCCAACTTGTAGCAGCTGTAGAACCCATGTTTGCCCACTTTAAGATCACGCCCACTTAGGCAAATTATGTAGGTCCCATACGGTTTCAGTAACATGGGCCCCAGATTGGAAGTCCATGAGGGCAAACACTGGAGGGGCCACCATGGACAAACCCACTTGGGACCCATAGTGTCAGCCAGAATATAATCCTTATAGGGCCCACATTGACATGATTGCTGGATTGGTCCATGAAATGTCACATGTCATGCTCTGAGTTTTCCACAACTTGAAATGATGATGTTGTCAAATGTCTTGTTTTGTTACACGGAGCAAAGGAACCAGTATCACATTTAAGAATCTGAAAAAAATCTGAGAACTTGATCTAATCAACTATTCTCAAAATAGTTTGGTAGTTGCAGCTAAAATAAGTTAGTACTTATACTGAGTAGTTACTCAATATGGAGTAATTTGACTAAGATAAAATCTGTGACAAATTGCTATTATGTTAAATTTCGCAATGCCGCTGGAATTTTCTTGAGAAAATTTAGTGGACAGATAACAGAAAATATAATTTTATCATGATTTTTAATATATTTGTCTCATTTAAATGATAGTAATGATACAAAAATGACCAGTTGTACCTGTTATGAATCATATCGCAAACCCAGAAATAATCGCAATATGATTTTTAAATTGTTCTTATTATTATATCGTGCAGCTCTTGCTCACACACTTAACTGAGCTTTAAAAAACTTCTCCTTCTCGTTTCATGTGCTGGTAACATCAGGCACCGTCGGTGACTGGAAGAATCACTTCACTGTGGCACAGAATGAGAGGTTTGACGAGGTCTTCAACAAGGAGATGGAGGACTTTCCTCTGTCTTTTCTATGGGACGTCAGTGACGTTGTCTGACCACTCATGACCTTTCATGGCAACATTATAAGAAGAAGATAGTCACGGTTGCAGCTTCATGAACTCTGTGTAGGACAGAAACAACATCTGCTTCTCTGTTCCATCTGTCATAATAGCATCTTTGTATATGTTGACCTTTTTTTCCCAAAGCATAGAAGAGATTTTTTTTTTCCATTGGTTTCCATGTGTTTTAGTGTAAAAAAAACCCAACAACTATGCAAATCAGTACCTGGGTCACAACATGTTGTAACATCGAATCAATTATTATCTTGAGGTCATGCAAAAGCTTTGTTGTGATCTCGTCTGTCAAGCCTTGTCTCATGGTGACGTAAAAAACACGGTCCCCCCTGTCGAAATCCATCTGCAAAGAATATGGTTTAATCTGTTACAGCAGGGATCGTGTCTGTTTTGCTGTTGTCACGGTTACATTATTGCTGCTCGCTAATGCGGTTAATACGCTCAGAATCAACCCACGCTGACAGCAATGTCATAGTGGAACATTCACTTTGACAATAATGAAAGCAAGCCTTCGTCCTCAGTATAGTTGATATTGGATCAAGGACGGACAGTTGTACTTGATGCGATTAGTAGTGAGCGAGTGAAAACATGTGATTATGTGTGGCTGCTAAATATGCATAAATATGTGAGTCTTGGTCGATGGTCCTCATGATCAGACTCAGTGACAACAGTGATTTGTCTCAGTTTGTGTGAAGGACCACACTCACTGTCTGTGTTCACTTCCATAGAAATGTGAGCTAAAGTGCAGACGAACATGTGACTTGGGAGTCAGGAATCTGATGAACTCAGACCTGCAACTGGACCTCAACGTCAACAACTCACTTGACGAGGTTGATGATGTCGTCACTGTTTCCCCCGACACCAGAGGCTTGCACCGCGATATCTGTGAGTTTACAGGTTGAACCTAACTAATCAGCTGTGCTGGGCAACCTTTTACATGTCAATATGGGTCATTATCAGCAAGCTCAGATAAAGGGATAGTTCAGGTTTTTTATTAAGTAGGGATATATGAGATTCTTGTGCTAGTATGATTACAGTTCTAGCACTTCTCGGCTCAACTCCACTCGCTTTTTTTGGTCTTTTCTATAAAGGTAACTAGTATCTGGTACCTGGTGCTTTTTTTTGGTACCTGCTCTTGCGAGGTTCCAATCGAGCTGAGCCAATACTAAAATGTGACATCAACAGAGTGCTGGCCAGAGAGTGTCATCATGAGCGCGACACAAGAATCAAACCCGCCATTTATGTCATATTTGAAAGGTTGAAACTTTGACTGGTTGACACTGGATACTTCCACATAAAATGTCACAACATTTAACCCAACACCAACATGAAGGAGCCTTTAACCCGCAGAAAATATCACTTGAACTTGAATCACTTGCATGTCCTTCTGTTGAATTAATTCGGTGCATCATCAAATACGGCCACGCTAAACAACACATAATTGAAATGCTGTGGCTTTGTTTTAGTGTTTCTTAAAATCACTCGCACACATTTGTAGGGCTGCAACAAGGAAATATTTTCTCACTTAATCAAGTACTTGTTCTGGTCCATAAAATGGAAATGTGGTTAACATGACCAGTGAAATTGAGCTAAGCCAGTTTTTCCTCCTACTTTTTATACCAAGTTCCACCAGAGAAAATATTGAGCTCTCGAAGTAACACCATTAATCACCAACGTGACAACTCAGTAGTGTAAATAGGCCGAGCTACAGACTTTATTCCCAATAAGATCATTTGCTCCCTCCTCTTCCTCACATATACTTTACACACTGGTATAGTGACATTAGATTAAGATGGAGTGAGGGATAAGTTGACTCTAATTATTATTATTTCATTTATTATTTGTTTAATTTTCTATGCACTCTATTTACAAATTCCTCAGTACCACTAGAGGAAACAAACGTACCATTGGTGGTACATGTACCACAGTTTGAGAACCATGGAGCCAGACTTCACTGATTAATTGAACGACTGTTCTTGTCTCAGTATACAAACACGAGTGGGAAATTGATTTATTGAATGAAGTACGACCTTTGTGACATTAGGCTGTGATGTGCCCTCGTTCAGCTTGTTAGCTGGCAGTTAGTTGTTGCATTCTCAGTCTTCCTACCATACACGAGCTGGCAGAGCATAAACTCGGTCTCCTTGTCTCGTTGCCAAGATATTTCACAGTTGTTTTCGTCTTCTGTGAACTGGCCTTCTCTGTTATTACCGGGTCAAAGCCCGGGTGTGGGAACTATGGAGTATGCACAAAGCATATTGGCCAAACTGAGTCCTGCTGAACATATACAGTACATGCAAAAGTAATTTGACTCCTAATCCCATTATCTGGGTGTGTTTGTCCAACTTTGAGAACTTCAATTCAGTACAACGTCAGTGGGACTAACGTGTTAACGTGTATTTTAAAAGTCTTAATTTTAGTCAGACTTAAACAACTAGTACTTTTTTCTAGCATGTAAATGTGCCGAGTGATGCAACAGATTCAGTTGTGTGGCTGTAAACAGAGCCAAGGGGAGGAGGTGTTGTTCTCTCTCAGGTCACATGCTTTACATTATGCTGGAAGGCTATTGTGGAAGTGTACTGATCATTAATGTAGAGCCAGAACTAACGATTATTTGTGTGGTCCATAAAATGTCATAGAATGTTTCCCAAGCCTTGACATGATGATGTTCGGATACGTCTTGTTTTGTCCACAAACCACAGTTAATCAGTTTTAACGATTTCTTTGTCAAATGGAACAAAGACACCAGAAAATCAGAAAACCTGTTTTCATTTGTAAAAAAAAAACCATTCAAGATGAAATAATAATCGTAGCAGCCTTAACAAAATCTCGCCTGCTGAACGTTTAAACCTGACTTTGTGCTCACTTAAAAACAAATCCTGAAACATGAATGACAAGTCAAAGTTTTGTCATTTACTGACTTCATACGTCACAGCCATGACCTGACAAGGACTTTGACCCAGTTTTATTCACATTGTATATTCCTGCACAGCAAACAATATTCAAGAGGAGTCAAGTGTGTACGTCCTGATCAGGTGATCACATATTTTCAGATGCAAATTATGTATTTTTAATATTATACTGTGTCTTGTTTACTTCCTACGACTGTTTGTGTTCAGAAAATAAAGGCTGATAAACTGAGAACGGCATGTCTTTAATCCCCGTTTGTTATGAAACTATACACAACAGAACAACCATCCACTCTCACGGTCAATTGTCCAATTAATCTCCACATGTTTTTGGACTGTGGGTGGAAACTGGAGAACCTGGAGAAAACCCACTCTCACAAAGAGAACATGCAAACTCCACACAGAAAGGCCTTCGATTGAGCCAGGATTTGAACCAGTGACTGTGCTGTGAAGCAGCAACACCAGCCACTACTTCATCATGTGGACCCCTCAGAAGCTGCTGGCTTGTTCAATTATAAGTGAAGATGATGGATAGCTGTTGAGACCAACAAGCAACCAGAATATTTTTACCAGATAGACACCAGAAATGGATCACGAGCATGGGACCCCACAGGCTTGTCTAGTGATCACTTCATATCGGGTACAGAATCCAAGAATGACTCATTTCAATATCTTGTTTATTTTACACGCTTTTATTGTGACGTGTAAGCAGAGTAGGATGAGAAATATCGGGTTACTGCAGATCTGGATTAATGTTTGCTCTGCCTGTTCCCTCTGGGGAATCGTAATAAATTTTTGTCAAATTCTGTGATACACTGCTAGAGCCCAGCAGTGGTGCCATTCATTTCTTCAAAAACTTCCTGCCAACATGGCAGTATAAACAAACTAAGTCAAGTGATGTCCAGAGCTCCATAAAAATACAAGCTGATAAAGAAGATAATTTCAAAGACATGTTTTTTTTTCCCAGCTTGTGCTATACTTTGGTAGAGATGGAGTGGGTGTGATGCCCGTCTGTTCCAGGCCACATGCCAAAATGTTGAACCCCAAATCACCCGTGACAGACACAGTGAATGCTGTTTGTTACTGTAGGAAATGTGCTGCGTGAATGGGTCTGGGAAAAAGTTGTAGGTTGGCCCCCATCCAACCGTTGTCCCCTTGTCGTCAAAAAGGTTGGTAACTTGCCATGACAAGAAAGTTCTTATATTTTACTATTTACTTATAGATGATATCACATGTTAATTAAAACTCAGAAAAATAAATCAGTCTCTGTGAGAGCTTTTAATATTGAAAGTTGAGGATGAATTTTGATGTCAACACTTCTTTACGTCTAAATAAGAGATTGGATTTAATCGTATGGTGGTTTTACAATATGAATATATGAGGGTATTGAGAATTTCCCTTTCATTCCATGATCATGCTCAGTACTTTACTGCCCTCTTCTGGCCACATAAGGAGCCGGTTGCCAGGGTGTCCTGCACATCAGACGGTTATCATTCAGGCATAGAAATGAACACTCAAAAGGTGTAAATGTGTGGGTGTTTTTTTTTTTTTGCACAATGAAGATTTCTTCAACTGCTGTAAGAGTCTTTAATAAAAAATAAATGCAGCTGTTGGATCTTCTTCATGTGTCCAGAGAAGAGCAACACGGTTTTGTCAGTCCTCAGGTCCACACACCTGCTTTAGTCCTCATCACTGCCCATCTCCAACGGGTCAAAGTCTGGGTCATCTTCATCCAAGTCCAAGTCCTCGATGTCCTGGAACAACGACTCATCCACTTCCACGTTGTTTCCAGCTGCAGAAGGAAAAAAGCAACAGAGTGAGTAGTTTGCATCATATGATTATGAAAATGTTCATAAGCTGCTTTTTTTCCAGTTATATAAAATCACAATATTATATTATACAATGATAATAATTAGTAAAGCACAGAGTCCATAATTAGTCTTCTTCAATTGAACATGATGTAAATTGTGTCAATTATGTTCCCATTCAGGGGAAACAGAAGATAAAGTACAGCACATATGAGTGGACATCAGTGATATTAACAGCTGGTATCGTCCAACAGGCGTCTGATTGCAGGTGACAACTCTGAACTTCCTTTGGCAAACTGTCAACATGGCCATGTTCAGATTCTTATGGGTGACATCACAACTATTTGACACTAGAGCTTTACACTGAGAGTGCTGTGAGGACAGCTTTGTTGAAAACCAAGTATTCATGTGAAGAAATGTGAACAGCAGTGTTTCAGAAATAAATTGCAGACTATAGCTTTCATGGTAACAAATTACTATCAAAGACATACCAGCGAACATATCAAACCACCTGACATTTGTCATAGAAAAATTTGGTCTTGGTGAAAGGACAGCAGCTGCTCAGGCGGCTAAATACGTATTTGCCTGTCACAGTCCAATTTTTTTGGGTATCCATTAGGAATAGTACCAAAATATCCAGCCCAATACTGTTCCATTTTATGGTACCCTTCCTTTGGTGTACTAGAGTAAAATGGTTTAGTATGAGTCAGCTGATTTTTTATAAAAAAATGTAACAATTTCCCTCTTTTTGAATCTTAAAACAAAACAATAATATTGTAATATAACACTTACTGTCTTCAAGGAACTGAATGTCTGACGTGTCCAGGTTGTGGTCTGTTTCAAACAGCTGTTTACCTGGTGAGGAAACATAACATCTTCATTATCTTACACATACACAAATATTTATGTATTGAACTTTGTTATGTATTTATGTGGCCAGGTTTCCATGCGGTGTGTTGCTGGTGTGAGACCGTCAACACGGATGTTTACCGGTGAGTTTGGTTTTTCCTGCCTGTTCCTCCTCCTTTTGTTTTTTCTTCCTCAGTTCTGACATCTCCATTTCAAATGTGGCCTTCCATGCCAAGAAGTTTTCAATGGTTACCACTGTGCCCTGGAACGCAACCTGCAAACACATATCACGGCATTACAATACAATGCTGATGAGAGCCCTCACTGACCACATCCATTCCTTAACGTGCCTGTAAAGTGATAGAAAATATCACTTCTCAGAGGACATGTGTTAGCAACCACCTAATTTGAGTGATTGGAAACGATTAACAGAGAGAAGGTCATCATTCCAAATTCCATCACAGGAAAGCCCCAATTCCAGAAACCGTGTAAAAAAAATTGAAAAAATAAAGACACTTCAACACAGTCACTTTTTGAATGACATACATGTCTGACACTAAGATAAGATTAGGAAATATTAGTTTATTCCTAATAAATCATTTTTATGGCAGCAAAGCTTGCAGAGATTGTCTACTGATTGAGCAACTGTGTTTGTGTTTGTGTGAGTGCAGACGCTTGCACTCACACAAATACCCCCCCGGACAAACTCTGGAGAATGCTCGTGAAATATAAAATGCTGTTCCTACCTTCTCTGCCTCCTCTGCTTCCCTCTCTTTCTGCCGCTTCTCCTCTTCTTGTCTATTTTTCATCAAATCCACAATTTCGTTGAGTTTTTCCTGAACAGCTGTCACCAAGGTGAAAATCATCACCATGCCCAGGTTTTCTTCTGCCTGCACAAACACAACATACACAGTGTTCATACTGATCACATCAGTTAAAAGAATCATAAAGCAGCTGGGCCTTTTTAATGAGCCAATTATCCATTTCTTGTTGCTGGCTGTTAATTCCTAGATAGGTAGAAGTGTTGGAAATTAACTAGCTCCCTCCTGTGGGTTAGAGGTGTACAAGGCAAAATGTATTAAAAAAAACAGGTTGGGACCATGCCCCACAACATATGGCAGAATACTACATGAAAGTTTGCAATGAAAAATGTTAATTCGAAAGTATATCTCTGCGAGCAACATGTGAAACAGATGGACAGACCTGTTGTTGCAGTAGAGCCAGGATGTCCTCCACATCACTGTCTTCCAGGTTCTCCTGGGAGTGGATCTCCCACAGTGGAGGCTCATCGGGGTATTTTTCTACATAAGTGAACTTCAGGGTTGCCTCCACCACTGCAACAAGAACACAGCTTGTATCATATCTCTGGAAATCTGATTTACATTGCATTTAAAAGACTTCAAATGAAAACCAATGTGTATATGTTAAAAATATATAATATTTTCTCTAATAGTATGAAAAGCTTAGAAACCAACAGGAGACCAAACTTCATTATCAACTAGGGCTGCAGCGATTATTAGATTATTAATCGATTATGTCAACCATTCTGATAATCGATTAATCGGTTTCAGTGTTTTTTATAGAAGAATTAAGAATTCTAACAATTTTTCTGATTGTTCAGCTTCTTTAAATGTGATTATTTTCTGGTTTCTTTGCTCCATATAACAAAGATATAATTAAAACGCAATCATTTTGGTTAGTGGACAAAACAAGACCTTCGAGAACATCATTATTTACAGGTTTGGTAAACAACGACTTTCTATTTCGATTATGTAAATAATCATTACACCAAGTTGGATGACATTTAGAAACAACACACAACGTCAGACATACTCACGTTCACCATTTTCATCGGCGTCTGATGTGACAGTGATGGTGAAGCTGGTGGGCTCTTCTGAAAGCACTGAGAACACACACACACACGAATTTATACAATCAATTTGCATTTCTTCCGTGATAAACATGCTACATATTGATTATCTGATGGGTATTACAACAGTAACGACACCTAATGTGATCTGGGTTAACTTATTTGTCCATATAAGGATCAGTAACAGGAGAGAGCCACCGGTCAGCTAACATACGGTCACGTATTAGCCTGTATGCTAACTGTTCTGTGGCTGTCAGACAGACCTGTGAACGAGTCCGGGTAGATTGACTCTATGGCTTCAAGTTCGTTCCTTTGCTCCTCTGCGTAGTCTGTCATTTTCGTGGGACTGTGGATTATGTGGACGTTAGAAAACTCATCCCCGCACGGATAAAGCTAATACACACACGGTTTGTGCTGCGTGTTGGCCAATGGTGATCGATGCGATCGTCGCTCGGACTTTTTGGTCTTATACCGGTGTAGTTATCTATCTAATTCAATTTTTAGACGGTGGTGTGGTGTGTGTGAGAGGGTCCACATTTACTAAGCTATATTTCTTACTTTGTATGTGTTCATTGAGAGGAAGAAAGGGTTTGTTGTCCTTCATCTCCAGCATCATCGTGATAGTGATTTGATATCGATTGTTTTGGTCTGCAAGCAAAAAATTTAAACCGTGTTTTTTTCCCCAACCAACTTTATTCAGATGTCAATAACAAACAGCCCCAACTGAGTGTCTAGTTTGTTCAGTACGCGTCGAAATAACAATATTTATAATGATATTTCAACTTCCTACTCAACTTATTTTTCCCCTACTATAATTTATTGTATTTTGTTCACAATATTAAATAATGTAACCTGTTATCTACATTAATGTCTGATTGTTTGTATATACAATATACTTAAAAATAAAATGACACAGTCAGTATATTATATTATATTATATCATATTATTTATCCTTTGAGGACAGGTCACCAGCCTATCATATATTATTTTATACAAATATGATGCCATTGATTGTTTTATTTTTCAATATATGAGAAACAAAATAGAACCCTGAAAATAATGGCAAAACAAAAACAGGGATTTACTTTGCGTAGTGTGTATTATCAACCCGGTTTATATAACCTTAACATTATTTGAAGGTTGAAATCCTACACTGTGTCACTTTAATACACTATTTTAGTCACACATATTCAAACTTAACTTCCTCCACTGGTGAAATGATGAAACCTGTGCCTCTAAGCTCCATGCTCACATGTCTTTAGATCCAACATAATGGAATGTTGAAAGACTGCTCATGTGTGTGAAAATGAAATCAATTACATGGATTAGAACATAATACAGATGAAGGACCAAGAAGAAGTAGAAACACTTTCTTAACTGTCAAGGACTGTCACATCCATTCCTCTGCTGCTCTGTCAGTAAATTACCACTGTCCTCCCTTCTGCTCCACTCTCCCTGTCGGCCACTCCCACCTCATCAGCCAACTCTGTTCACCAGTGCACTCAAATGCTCCTCGTCAGTAATCAAGCCACTATATAAGCCTCTCTGGTTCACACACTCACTGCCTGATTGCGCTTAGCCTCCATGCAAGACTCTCCAGCGGTCTCCCTTGGATTGAGCGCCCGTTGCCGCCTCTGACTAACCAGCTTCGTCGTTCTCCCGGTAAACTCGTCGGCTTTCTGTCTCCAACCACGATCTCCGTCCCTTTGTTCCCTTCCTGGTGTTTGCCTGCCGATTTTCCGCAACTTGCTGGACTCGTATGAGAAGTTGGACATATCTCAGCCCCAAGAGACTCTGTGTTTCAGCATGTTTTTGAACTGCAATTATTTTACCTGTTTTTCACCAGTTCTTGAAATTGGCATATCGTGTGCAGGCATGGTTGATTTGATTCAAAACTCACCGTTGTTTGCATTGTATTTTATTTTCTGCTGTAAGTAAAAATAAAACACGCAGAGGACATGTAACTGACATAAACTGGTTGCAATAATCACAAAATTACCCTGACTGTCACTTCCATAATAAAAAATGTTAAGTTAATAAGTTACTTTTCAAAAGACATTTCAAACACACTGTTAGGCATAGAGGAGTGCAAATACATACAGTGTTACAGAGGTTTAAATGAGTGGTTATGCCCCTTTTATGTACCGTAGAGGAGCAACATACCAGGAACAGCTTTCTGCAGTCTGACCTGCACTTTTGTAATCTCTGACCCAAAATTACAAGCAAAATACATTATGGACATTAATGTAAACTCCAGGAAGATAAGCTTAGAGAGACAACAATTAAATAGCCCCTTCCTCTCTAGGCCATCTCTATTCCATCCTCAAACTCAATGACAGGTCTCTTCTCTGGCATGAAGTCCCGGTCTGCCCTCTCCACATACCGCTGCAGAGTGCTGTAATACTGCTCACTCCTGGAAAAGGTATAGAGTTCAGAGATCTCCTCCCAAGCCTTGTGGTTTGGGAAAGGGAATGGAGCAGGGCTCTTGTTCTCAAAGAAGCTCTGCAGGTTTCTTTCTCCCAGCTTGGTAGCATAGTCCATAGCGAAGGTGTCAAAGAGGTCCTTCTCTTTCTCTGAGTAGCGCTTCCAGAACGTGAGCTGCAGGTAGCTGACTTTGGAGCGACAGTTTTTACAGCAGGTACCCATGAGGCCCACGATGGCGGCGGTAATGATGATACACCATCCCAGGATCTGTAGATGTAGAAGAATGACATGAATGTATTATATACTGGGCACTTTTTTTAGGTATTATGTGTACCTAATTAAGTGAGCGCTGTTGTCTTCTTGTGCTTTAGCCCATCTGCTTCAAGGTTTAATGTGTTGTGCATTCATAGTCTTCTGCATACCTTATTTTGTAACAAATGGTTATATATGTTAATGTTGCCTTTCTATCACTAGCAAATCATTTTCCTCGGACCGCAACACAGCATATTCACCCAGAGACATGCAGCTCACTGGATTTCCTCTTTTATGGAACATTCTGCAGATCATCTGGCACCAACAACCATATCACATTCAAAGTCACTTAAAGCAACTGAAGTAAGACCCGATGCCAAAAATAATATCTTGAGTCAGTACTCTGATATGGACAGTACATCTGATTAACAGGAGTTTGGTTTGATGTCGGGTCCCCCTTTGGCCTGGAGCCCTCAAAGTCTGATTGACAGCGTCAGTGAGCATAGGTTTGGGTTGCAGATTTCTACCTGCTAACACACCCAGGTGTGTGTCTCACCTGTGACTGGGCTCTGAGCATCAGCAGCAGCTCCATGCGCTCATCACTGGACAGTTTGGACCTATCACATGGTACTCGAGCCAGCTCCTCTCGACACTTCATTGTTTTGTTTTTACAGAACACATCCACGACCAGGTTGTCATCAAGACCACTGACAGCACACTCATAAAAGGTCCCGTTGAGCAGGGCCACAGAAAGCCACATTATAGGAGCAACACAAGCCCCGGTGAAGATGCTCACAAACACCCTGAGGCAGCCGAAGCAGTTCCCACGAGGGCAAAGCTTCATGGGGTTGAGGCAGCAGCCGGTGTAGAGCCTCCACAACCTGGTGCTGAAAAACAGACCAAAAACCAACAGCACTACAGCAGGGCCCAGCAGGAAAGTCAGCCCATAGGCGAAGTTCTGGTCATGGTTGCAGGGACACTGAAAGGCGACCATGGAGAAGACTCGCTCCCCACCTAAAGTCAGGAGAGCCATGAAGCTGTAGCCAATGGTAGCTTTCTGGTCCAGGAAGAAACGCAAGACAGTCTTGAAGTTATCCATGGTTCTGGTGAGGAGACACTCAGTGAGAACTTAACCCAAATGAAGGACAACAACAGGGAGCGAGAGCAGAATAAGTTGAGTGTTTGAGCAGCCTGCAGTCATTTCCTCCCCACTGCTCTTCAACAAGACAAAACACAATTGCCAAGCCTCTCTGTGCCCCTCCCTTAGACTGACACACTGTCTTCCCAGGCTCCTCCTTGAGTGAGTAGGGCACTTCCTCTTGCTCATTACCTCATTGCTCTGCAGATCTTCTCCAAAGGGAAGTCCCTGCTGCACAGCCAAATGTACAGCCCTTTTTGTCGGATCACATTACATCCCTCGTTTAGTAAAATCCTGTTAGTCTGGTTTCTAGATCACCAGTTTGTGTCTGCAACAGTGTCCTCCCCCTGTTTACATTTATTTTTGTGTGAAGGAATGTCATTGGCTCACAAATTTTAAAGCATCATTGCCTCTTACAGTTTATGCCAGGGTGTGATGGTCTCCTTTATCCAACCACTGACATATTTTTATCTACTAGGCCATTTTTGGTTCTAGTCTTACCGAGAGACCAACATTCTTGCTATATATTGTGGAAAAGATTGCTTTATTTGTATGATTTGTTCCAAAAGTCATCACTGCACTGGAGAAAAAAGGCGTTTCACTTTGCTGCTCCATCTGCTTTGAATCAATTGCATGAACAGCTGAATCTCAGACGGCATGGTCTCCCTGGATGCTTTCTAATTTAATGTGGATTCAGATTAATCTGGCTGTCGATGTTTTAGCCTCATTCTGTATTTTGTTCTTCCGTCAGACTAACTACTTGATATTTTATGATCTTTAAATTGCAATAACCCTGTTACTCAATGAAACATCAATGGTTTAATAAGCGTTATAATAAAATGTTGTAATAAAACACAAAATGGGTGTGACAACTCAGGTTGTTCCTCTCCTAAGAGGAATGGCATTTATTAATTTTGTCGTATTCTATGGAGAACCGGGCATTGTTGCAGAGACCGAGAAGCTGTGTTGTGTGGAGTGGGGAAGTGATCACATCCTCTTAGTGGTTTCTGTGTTCCATTCCCACAAGAGTGACTGCTTAGACACTCTGAGTGCATTACAGTTATCTGTGACACACACCATTATCTTTTGGTACTAACTGATGCTGTTGGTGGCATTTTCCGCAGTTTGCTGACCAGTGGTGAAGTCTACTTCAGTGATTTCCAACCTTTGAAGGGTTGAATCAATCCATGTTGTCCAAATGTAATGTAAAAATGAAAGTATTGTGAGGGGTACACTGATTTCTTTTTTGTTCAAGACAACTTCATTTATTTTCAAAAAAATTGATAAAAAAGTGTTTCAGGGGCAAACTGCGATTTGTGAATATGGGATATACAAATACCATTTGACTGATTGCTTGATGACTATAATCTCACACTGGAATGCTGCCATCATCTACAAAACCAAGAACAGCAGGATTGTCATCAGCAGCCTCACTTGACTTGACCGACATCATCCTCATCATCCCGTCGCCACACTCCATGGATTCCTCCACATAGCGATGCAAGGTGCTGTAGTACTGGCCTTTGGTGGTGAACTTGTAGAGGGTGGAGACCGTCTCCCAGTCCTTGTTGGAAGGAGTGATGATGGGCTGAGGCAGTGTCTGGTTAAAGAAACACTTCAGGTTCCTCTCAGCGAGCTCTTTGGCGTGTTTTTCCATATATGAATCAATCAGCTTGCACTCCTCCTGAGCATATGCCCTCCAGAACTTGAGCTGCAGATAGCTGATGGGAGACGCACAGCGAGCCAGACAGCTGATGAGCAGGTTGGACAACATGATGGACGAGATGAGCAGCCAACCCAAAACCTGTGGTCACCAGGAATAGCACACAGGTATAGTCAATGTTAACACAATTCAATTGAAATCCCTTGATATTTAACATACATGAAGAGCCAGTATTCAGTATCAGTGGTCCTCATAGTTTTTGTAACAAGTAACGCCTGAGAATATCAAATCCTTAGCTGACTTTGTTCGGCCTATTTACACCACTGTATTTTAATGTTGGCGATAATGAGTATAAAAAGTTTGAGAACTACTAATCTGATCTAATCTAACCTAATCTAATCAATATATGATTTATACTGGACTAGCAAATGTTAACTTTTTTGCCATTTTTACTTGACGATAGTACAAAAATAATGATGTCAACTATAGCTCTGTGACATCACCCTTTTCATAGTCTTTAACATTGACTGTATATACAAAGGATGTCATTTTCCAGTTTGCCCGAGGACAACTAGATGTAGGAATGTATTGAACAGCCTCCAGGGGGCGACTCTGCTGGATGCAAAAATAAGTCCATTTGAATGGACGTCTATGGCCTATTTCTCACTCGTTTTACAGCGTTCACAACATACAACACTTCCATGATCTTGAAATTGAGATCATGATCTCAATTTCAAATTCCGGGTCCTCTTCAATAGCACATGGTGCAACTTCCGGTTGCAAAACATGTCATTGCAGAATCGCAAATCTCAAGGCTTCACAACAGTCAAGAAACACAACATGTGTTTGAAAAAGGGAGACTACTTAAGCAGGCAGTTGCTTGGGGCCCTGAGCTGAGAGTGCCCCCCCAAGATCAGATAGAAGTCAGCAATAACAACAGTTTTTCAGAATCCTGTTAAATTCTATGATGTACATAAGATTACAAATACACCATGGTTGGAAACCCCCTAACTATGTCTCCAGGTTTCTTCTGCGGGGGTTGAAAAACACCCCTGGTTGTGGTGAATAGAATGTCAAGATCTTTTGAGAAGGGTAAATATATAGTGTAGGTACAGTTCTGCAAGAAGGAACATTTTCCTTGTCAGAAAATAAGTATTAGAGGAGGAAGTACAACATACAGCACTGACCTGAGACTCAGCTCGCAGGGCAAGCAGGACATCTCTCGCTTGCGTCTCACTGCTACAGGGGAACTTCTGCAGGTCCTTACACTGAGATTTTGTTTCATTACACAGATACTTGATGTATACCCTGGTTCCAGTCCGCAAACATTCATAGTATTTACCACTGAGCAGAGCAACAGCAATCCAGCTGGCAGGTGCCACCATTGCCATGGTGCTGATCTGGAAAAGGATGACCACTGTGGTTCTCAGCTTCTTCCAGCGACACAGCTTGGCTTTTTGCTGGCACAGACCTGTCAGCAGCTTCCACGTCTTCTTGTTTACGATGTAACCCAGTAGCATCAGAGCCAGAGCGGGCACCAGCAGGAACACCATGCCATATATGAAGTTCTGACCATTGCAGGGACAACTGAACACTGCTGAGGAGAAGATCTGCTCCCCTCCTGCTGTTAGCAGAGCCAACAACCCGCAACCAAGGTTGGTCTGTTTGTTGGCGATGTTAAGAACTGTTTTAAGCTTGTCCATCTCAGACCACTGCAGCAGAGTATCTGCTTCACAGTTGTGCTTTCACTTCCACTGTCTCTCAGCTGACTTTTGTAACCACCCACCCAACCACCAGCAAGCAGAGGTGTTAGTTCTGTGTAACCCTTATCTGACAGGAAGCCACAACAGTGGCTCTGTGTTTGAGTCACAACACCTTCTTCATCTGCCCCCATTTTAGGGGTCATTAAATTACATTCATTTGCCTTCTCGACGGCCTTTAAACAAGTTTATTCACACTCTCTTTCAATTATTAATGTGTTCACTTCAAGTTTCCATCTCCATTTACTCTCCGAGTCTTTGTTTTCAAAATAGCATTGCTGTGCTCCAAAGCAGTGTTTCCACAACTTTCTATGTGGGAACCATTTTTTTAAAGGTTGCAAACACTCATGACCCAATAAATGTGTGCATTAGCAACACATTTTTAGCCATATCTCTAACAGCTTATATATTTTTTTGAATTGGTGAACTTCTATATTAAATGGTAGTATTAATGTATAATATGTAGGGATGCAACAATTATTTGACAATTATTTTGATAACTGACTATTTGTTTTGAGTATTTTTTCAATAATTAAAACTAAGTGTTCTGAATATTTTATAGTTTACTTGCTCCATATAAGAAATACATCTTTAAAGTTGAATCATTTTGGTTAGTGGACAAAACAAGACATTCGAGAACATCATAATTTCCATGTTTGGGAAACACATTTTCTGACATTTTACAGACCAAACAAATATTTGATTAATCTAGAAAATAGTCGACAGATTAATCAATTATATATAAAATAAATATTCATTAGTTGCAGCGCCCTATTATATGTATATTTGTCATTTTACCATTCATTGGCCACGTTCTTAAAACTTGCACTTCTCTTTTCTGCCGTGTCCTGGAGGGTGCGGTGTTGCGCTATAACGCGAAGGTTGTACATCGTCACCGTCCACCGAAGAACACTCTGTTTAGAGCGGACCACAGATCGCCTACTGTGTGTAACACTGAAAATTTACCTTTCTCTCTATATTTTTCAACATTTCTACTGCCCGCCAACGGAGTTCACTTGAATTTAAACCTTAAGTGTAAATACTTGGTTCATAACTGTCCCCAAGAAGGAGCCAGACATGGCAGAAACTGCAGGTGAGTGTATGCTAACGCTAGCTGTGTAGCAAGCTAGGGTCATTTAGAACTAGCTCCAACCAAAACATGTGCTGTTCAGTGACGTTCATCAGATAAATACGTGGTTTATGTCGTTGCATAGACTCGACATTGTGACGTTAATGTGGTCACCAGATGGTGCTGTGCTCTTCTGTCTCCCTTCTTTTCAGCGCCTGTTAGCGTAGCCGGGTTGCGTGTCCTGCCCCTCATTCAATCTCGAACATCACTTTGACTTAGAGGCATTATTATATAATATAAGAGAGAATTCTCCTCAGCAGAGACCCAGAACATCGTAATAGTATCCTCGTGGCGTTATGATTTAGTGCATATACGCAATACTTAGAACATGTCAATTAGTGTATATGTTTAGGAATTATACACTCAACAACATTATCGTTAGGTTTTATATGTACTTCACATAGTGGCTGGTGAGGTCTTCTGGTGCTGTGGTCCATCTTGGTCAAGGTCTGATGTGTTCAGAGATGGGTTTTCCTCGTATCTTGGTTGTAACTATTAGTTATATGAGTTGCTGTTGCCTTTTTTTAAATGTCAAACCAATCTAGCCATTTTCTTTTGACCTCTGGCATCAACAAGTAATGTATTTCCCATAGAACTTACTCTCTGGATAATTACTCTCTTTCTAACCATTCTCTGTAAATTCTAGGCATGATCATGTCTGAAAACCCCCATAAATCAGTAGTTTCTGAAACTGCTTAAAGGCACAGAGTTGCTGCCAGTTGATTTACTTTAATAGAAGGTAAATTTGAAGAAGAGGCTGATGAGTGTAAACAAGCAGTATCATTTAAAAAAGAAGCGCTTTCTCCTGTAAATTGATTCATTTCTAGGGGTAGAAGTTGCATATTTCAACCAAATGAATACCTTTGGCAGTGCAACATAGTGGTCAAGTGAGTTCCTGACAGCATCTGATAAAAATTGCCGGCAATCCAAGGTTTCCAAGGACTGGTTAGCATGCCGCAGCATGCCAGTGTTCAGTGAGTCAATAAAATCCTCACCACTGTCTGAATTTTAAGTTGCAGATAATGAAAGTAAACATGTTGAGCAAGACTCATTAAATATATAAATATATTTAAACATTTAACAATGAGCATTGTAAAATACACTGATTCATTTTAGGAAGAAATTAAGTAAATTAAAGTTTTGTTAACTAGAGTAAGTAAATTAAGTTTTGTTAGCCAAAGTGCATTTACCATCTTTAGGAGTACTGTTGCAGACCATAATCATGTCTTTATGGCCACAGTTAACCATCTTTCAATGGCTCGTTCCAGCAGGAAGTCACAAAGCAAAATACAGTGACTCAAACTGGTTTGAGAGTAAAAGGAGTATGTGTTGTGTCATGTTCTTAATAAATGGGCCACTGACTGTAGATTGTGTCTTCATAGTCAGTCATCCACTGCTCATCCACATTAATACAAAATACCATGTTGATGATGAATGTTTTATAATTTTGATATTTGCTGTCTTTTTTGTAATTAAGAACAAAATGAGGCGAAGCATGACGGCTCATCATCCCCTGGAGTGACAGACCAAGAGAAGCAAATGGCTGCCAGTGCATATGAAGCGTTTTCGGTAAATTCTGTTCTTTCTCTACTAACAATCATGGCTGTTTTTTGCGGGAAGACTTGAATATCTATATTTATGCATTGTGCAAACACACTGTTAAAATGATTGTTTTGTAAAATCCAGATTTATATGGTGAAACTAAGTTTTTTGTTTCTCACAGACTGGGAAATATGATGAGTCTCTCAAGCACCTTCAAGCACTGCAGGAGCTCAACAAAGAAGACTACAAGATCGCATTGAACAAGGCTGTGGTAGATTTTTACAAAAGTGGTCAGTCTACCACAGGGACTCTGAAGCAGACTCTAATCATAATGAAGAACCAGGTAACTGATAGAAATGGGTTATGTTTTTCTCATGCTTTCATTTCAATTTTAAATTATTTCCAATTGAACACTGTTAGATCTTTTTTTGATCCAATAATGATTGGACAAGACTTGATAATTCCATGACAGCCTAACATCCAGGTCTGCAGATTTGTTTGTTACTTTGCCATCTATGGTGTCGAACCAGAAATAGTTCCAATGCTTTTCAGATGCTGTGGTATCAGTTTAATTTGATTGTGTCCTCCATTGTCAATGCAAAACAACATTACTGTCTCCCTTTGATGAGCAAAAAAGGCATAGAAAGGGTCAAGCTCCGTGATGTGCTTCGATGCTGTTTATTTTGTACTCAAATGGGTTTTTGTGGTTTGAATTTGCCATATCATCTATGACTGCACCAGGTTAGAGAGAGATCCTAATGTGTAGCATTAGTCCTTGGAAATGATTCAGCAAATCAGTAGCGATGTCTTGCTCAACTCCTACACAAGAGTTTGCTCCTGCATGATGACATCACACATAATGTCTTTATCTTCCAGGTTCACACATCAGCAGAAGAAGTGGATGGGCTGGATGACGTTGAAAACAGTTTGCTGTACTATAATCAGGCCATCATCCACTATCATATGAGACAGTACTCTGAAGCCATCTCCATAGGAGAGAAGCTGTACCAGTTCCTGGAACCGTTTGGTATGTGGTGGTCAAGTGAATGGATTTACAAAAGTCTGCTGTTTGTGTGATTGGCAAATCATCATCAATGTCAAAAGTAGTATAGGTTTAGATTGCTTCATAGTGCAGGTCTCACTTTTCTTGGTCATCATGTGTCAGTCTTGAGTTTGCCATGCAGTCATTGTGTTATTTGTCCTCAAAGAAAAGTTTGCTCAGGCCGTCTGTTTCCTGCTGGTGGATTTGTACCTGCTCACCTTCCAGCCAGAGAAGGCCCTCCACCTGCTGGCTGTGCTGGATAAACTCTCTGTACAAGGGAGCAACAAGAACGGCAAAGGAGATGTAAGTACCCGACTGCACCACAGTAGAGGTGAAAGAAAATCTCATACTACCTGTTCATTCTCTGACTATTACTCCAAAACTCAGATATTTTGTTTCACCTGACATAAAAGAATAATCGAAATGGTCGGAAAAAAAATCTCCCATCAGCTGCGCTCTGTATGCTACAACATGGAATAATTTCAGTAGGTTTTTGTAGTTGTTCTGAAACTATCTAAAGTTGTTTTTCTCGTGTTTGATAACAGAACAACAGTTCAAACAAAGAAGGTGCTAGTCAGAAAGCAGAGTTCACAGCCATGAATGAGGCAGCCAAATCAAAGATGCACCAGGTAAGAGCTGACTCTAATGCCTTGGTTCACCAAGCAGTACAGTGCACTTCAGCTCGCCATGTACCGCTTGGTGGAATCTGCTTCTGTTTCAGCCTTCTTTATGTTGACTCTGTCTCTTTCTTTTACAGTACAAAGTGAGAGCTTACATTCAGATGAAGTCATCGAAGGCCTGTAAAAGAGAGATCAAATCGGTGATGAACACAGCGGGGAATGTGAGTCATCATTACATTGTTCAGACAGTCGGTGCGTTTACATGCATGTTAAAAGTCAGATATTTAGTCGGACAAAGACAATAATTGAAATAAAATTTAACTGTTCTTAGTTGGACTAACATACATGTAACATGTCATCATACTAATTAAAATGACTGTGACATCGTTTTTGTAATCGTCTTCCTGATAAAAAGAACAGTGCATACTGTCTCTCTGACCTGTTCTCTGTCCCCTTCTTCAGTCCGCGCCCTCACTTTTCCTCAAGAGTAATTTTGAGTACCTGAGAGGAAACTACCGGAAAGCAGTGAAGCTGTTGAATAGCTCCAACATTGCAGAGCATCCTGGTCCCATAAAGACAGGTGACAACTACTGTTCCTTTCATGATCAAGGACATTCTCTGTTACAGTCTCACAGCTAGTGGTTTGATTTGACAGTGGCAGTTTATTTTTGTGCTTGTTGATGGATTGTGCATGTGTCCTGTTTTTTCACGTTCAGGAGAATGTGTCCGATGTATGTTCTGGAACAACCTGGGCTGCATCCACTTTGCAATGGGGAAACACAACCTAGGCATTTTTTACTTCAAGAAGGCACTGCAAGAGAACGATAACACCTGCGCACAGCTGGGAGACGGCGGCAACGGCCAAAGTAGGTCACAGCAAACACTGAATCTGCTTTCAAGTGATACTAATTCATGTAATCAAGTCTCCGTCTCCTTTTGCTCCTCCACAGAGGACAACCCCTTTTATTCATGTGGGGTTATTTCTAGGGACGTCCCAAACCCGAACTAAAGTGTCAGATAGGAGCTGATCTGGGCATCAGATCGAGGATTAACCCGATTTACACCAGTGGCATGTATTTCGTGTAGTGTAACCTGTGTTTTATAATAGTGGGTTTAGTGGCAAATGTGAACTAAATTTAAAAGCCACCCAAAGTCTTTCCTATGGCCTTGACTCATAGGTACTGTTTCAATTCCTCAATCACCAAGGCAAGGGAGAGTTATGTAAAGGGTTTGCACATTTATTTTCACTTCCCATACATCCAGGTTACATTTCCATCCACATATAATAATATATATATTCAAGCCTCTCTTGGATCAACAACACATAGAAATATTCCCTTGATGTTCCAGGTTGTGAATGATGATCTATTGATTTAACAGTAACATAACGGTCAAAAAACCTTTTTACATAGTGCAGCTTCTAATGGACACGTCAACCAACCCAAAATGCTCAAAATTGTCCAGGACATACTTCCCTATCCCTCTATCTGTCGTGGCTGTCAAAAGTATCAAAGTGTCCACAGTACCCTTTATTTAATGCACAAAGCCACATTCCTTTCCTTGCAGGAATATTAAGAATATTTACATAAGGCCAACTGTTAACCACTTTTAACTGTTCACAAATTACACTGTAACAAGCAGTAATCCTGCATTAATCACTCAAAGTAACCCTGAAATAAAATAACTAAATTCTGGCTTCTACAGTGGGAATATTTTATTATGATGCTTTTTTTCCCGCTTGCTTGTGTTTACAACAACAATTTTGTGTGTGTTTTTTTAAATATAAATGCTGTGGTATCAAACCACCTGTTCAGCACATTTGTGTCACAGTTTAACACAAACACAGCAATGGTTCATAGAGCTAGTGACACAACTTTCTCTAGCAGCGGTACCTGCAGTGCCACAACAGCAGCAGTGCAGACGTAAACGGGCAAATCTATTCTTCTTTCTCTACATTTCAGTCAATTTATTTTATTGGCAGTGATCATTAAAAACACTGCAGCTTTTTTTATCTAGGCATATACAAATATCGGGTCAGTACATGGTATCAGTAGATGCCCAAAGAGTAAAAAGTACACATCAGCAGCCAAAACTGCTGACCCCTAGTTATTCCATTTTACAGATGTTGGTCCCCAAAGGTAACATGTACCTCTTTATGTTCTGCAGCTAAGAAGTTCACAGGCATCCCCATGTGTGCTCTACTAGCCAACAAGCGCTACGAGCTGCTCTATAACTGTGGGATTCAGTTGCTCCACATTGGCAGGCCACTGGCAGCCTTTGAGTGTCTGATGGAGGCGGTGCAGGTTTACCACTCCAACCCTCGGCTGTGGTTACGGCTCGCTGAGTGCTGCATCGCAGCCAACAAAGGGGTAGGGCTTCACTCGTGTTTGCCTGCTATCAAAATAACTTTCATAATGAAGGAGTTTTTGTCCTTTTTTGTCATATTTTGTTCAGTGTTCAATAGATTTTAAGACGTTTTTTGTTGTCGTTGATGTCATTTTTCCACTGTACATACATGTAGTTTTGTGAACAGAATTTGAATAAATTTTTTCATGTCTCCAGGGCTCAGAGCAGGAGAGCAAAGGTTTACCTTGTAAAAAAGGTATAGTTCAGTCTATTGTCGGACAGGGCTACCATCGCAAGATTGTTCTGGCATCACAGTCAGCCCAAAACACCATCTACAGGTCGGTATCAATGCTGGGGTTTAATCCCCATGTATTGTGGTTTGTTACTTGTTACTGATTTTAAATTAAGTTTGAGCAAAAATTGAAAAACACAACATGCACACAACATTTCATTGTGCAAATATGTGGTGTTTTGTACATATCTGTGTCACTGTGTTTGTTGACCGTTGATTTACTCTGTGTGTCTGTTTGTACAGTGAGGGTCAGTCCGCAGCAATCCCAGTAGCCAGTATGGAGTTTGCAGCCATCTGCTTGAGGAACGCTCTGCTGCTGCTGCCTGAACACCAGCAGGTGGACACCAAGACAGACGTTTCCAAGAGCTTCAGTCAGTCAGGAAGCACAGAGAGCGGCAGCGAGAACAGTGATGCGTGCAGGTCAGGTTTTTTTGTTTTTTTTGTTAATCATCTCATTCACAGACACTGTCAGACACAGAGAAGGATGTGTGTTCTGATGAATGTTGTTGATTTTGCAGTGGGAAAGGTCAGGAGGCTGATAAATTCTTGTCTGCAGCTCCATCATCTCCTCTCAGAAAACAGGAGATTGAAAATCTCAGGTAATGAAACGTCTTTTTCTCTTGCCACCTCAGTGAACTGAGACATCATATAGATCACAGGGATTCTCACAGAGAGCCGTTAATAATATAAGCTGTTACATTTGCAGGTGCTCCATCCTGGCCTGTAGTGCTTATGTGGCTCTGGCACTCGGAGACAACCTGATGGCTCTGAACCATGCTGAGAAACTGCTCCACCAGACCAAGGTGTCTGGATCCCTCAAGTAAGTGCTGGGCCTGTTTCTTAAACATGTTCTGCTTTTCTATCACTAAAGCCTTTTCAAACTCCCAAGTACAGTTTATTTTATTTGTAACATTGGTTAAAAAAAAAAAAATTCTTGGTCTCAGAAGCCATGCAAAATTTGCTGTGTGCTCTGCTGCTGTCAAAGCTCTTCCTGAGCAACACTTATTACTTGGTCTTGTGCTATTTTTTTGATTGAGAGTTCCCATTAGAGCTGCAACTAACGATTATTTTCATAATCGATTAATATGTTGATTTATTTTCTCGATTAATCGATGAATCATTTGGTCCATAAAATATCAGAAAACCTTAAAAAATGTTGATTGGTGTTTGTCAAACCTGGAAATGATGATGTTCTCAAGTCTTGTTTTGTCCACAAACCAAAGTGATTCACTTTTAATGATTTCTTTGTTATCCAGTGCAAAGAAATGAAGAAAATAGTCACATTTAAGAAGCTTAAACAATTGGAAATGTTGTTTTAATCATGAAAAAAGCTTCAAACCGATTATTAAAATAGTTGTCGATTAATTTAGTAATCAATGAATAATCGATTCATTGTTTCAGCTCCAGTTCCCATGGTCCTTGAAGTCCTTGAATGTTTGTGAATTTGAAAAATGAAAGTAGACGCCATGGGCCAAGTGGCTTTAAAGTTGCCCTTCCACCATAAGCTGTGTCAGCACCTTTGGTCCTTTTAATTTGAGGAAATTAGAACATCCTTGAAATGACCTTGAATTTGACGTCAACCAAGGTGTGTGAACCCTGGAGACCCCTAGTGGCAGAAACTACACAACTGTGCTTATAAAGTGGCTAAAATGTGTTCCTTGTGTTGCATAATTTCAGCATACTGGATGAACTACAGTGAATTAATCAGGCTTCATTATGAACTCTAAAGGTTTGGTCTGAAACATTGAATGAGCTGATCGTCTTCGTCCTGCTCTGCTGTGTTCTCAGGTTCCTGGGTCACCTCTATGCTGCTGAAGCTCTCATCTCCATGGACAGGATCTCTGACGCCATCGCTCATCTCAACCCAGAGAATGTCAGTGACGTGTCAGTGGGAGTGTTGAGCAGTGAACAAGACCAAGGTCTGTGCGTTTCAATCCTGACACAACAAAAAAATCCAATGTAGTCTCCAATTTCATTTCTGAAACAGTTATTTCTGTCAACAGGGTCTGACAAAGGAGACGAGCCTGTGGAGTCCTGTGAGTTAACTTTGTTTAAACCTGGAATGTTTGACAAAAATATTGCATATGTCACAGATGTTACTTCAAAATGTCCTCCTTATTCTCTCCTTATTCCTGTGTGTGTGTGTGTGTGTGTGTGTGTACAGCAGGGAAGCAGACTCCTCTGTGTTACCCCAGCAGTGTGACATCAGCACGGGCCATGATGCTCTTCAACCTTGGCAGTGCCTACTGCTTGAGGAGCGAGTATGACAAGGCCCGCAAGTGCCTGCGTCAGGTAACCAAGTCAACAGCAACATGACTCCAGCAGATCATAGAAACACAGTGATGTTTTTAATTATTCAAATGTGGCAAAGTGGTTAGTAACACATTTTCTTATGGGGGGGAGTCAGAAGAGATTTTTTGACCCAGACTTTAAGCTCCAAACTTTTGTCTGCATCCAGGTGTGCATTTGTGTTAACAGAAAGCATTTTCTTCTCCTCTGAAGCGATTTGTTTTTTTTTTTTAGTTGATTGAGCTTGCAAAAATGTTGTTTGACTTTAACAGCCTCTCTTTTTTTAAATAATTTAGTGCTCATCCACTTGTGATTTGTGTATTTTCTTTAGGCTGCATCGATGGTGAACTCCAAGGAGATTCCACCTGAAGCCATCTTGCTGGGAGTTTACTTAGAGCTACAGAACGGTCAGAACTCACTCTCACACTCTTGTTTGCACAAGCCCTTTCAGTCTTTTCTGATGTCAGCTATCCCTCCTACGATGGAGTATGAGGGCTGTACTGAGGGAAAGAAACATGATTTAAGCTTTTGAGAATAGGGTGTTTTCCAGACCTCAAAGTCTGGAATTTTGTGTAAACATCTTGGAAAAAGTGTAGCGTAGAGTCAGATTTTGTTGGAGTGACATCCAATCAAAGCTCATGTTACGTCATTCTGAAGCTAGGAAGTAAACATCTCACTTGATCAAAGGTTTGTGAGTTAAAATGACCAGCAGGGTTCCCATGGGGTCCTTCAACTCCTTGAAAGTTTATGAATTTGAAAAAAAAGTTTTTTTTGACATTTCGGTAAATAGGTCTCCCTTATTTGTTTACTGTGTCTTGTGTCCTCAGGAAACACCGAGCTGGCTCTGCAAATCATTAAACGCAACCAGCTGCTGCCCACAGCCGTCCAGAGGGTGTCGCCAGACTCTCGCAAGAAACCTGTCCAGCCTTTCCAACTGTCCTCATCCTTCACACAAGTTCAGCGCAAATGATCCTCTTATGAACCCGCCCTCACTACACACACACACCTGATATTTATAAAGCTGCTTCCCCTCGGCATCGTGAGCTGTATGAAATGTAGGAGTTTGCTTGCTGATGAGAGAGGAACTTACACTGCAGTGGTTTCCAAGGACTGAGACCGGCTGACTTTTTATTTCCATTAGAACACGGAATCTGTGTTGTCCAAACAATGAAAATAAATTTTATTTACTGTATTAAGTCTCCTATCTGTTAAGTACCTATATTTTCTTTTTTGCCAGGTGAGCTGTGGAAGCAACAGCTGATGTTTTACATGTTTATAATGCAGGTCAAAACTAACCTGTCCTTCAAGAGGCTGTTTGTTTTGCAGGACAGTTTATATCACGTTTTAAAAAGAGCAAATATATGAGGTGCTAATTTCTGATGTTAACAAAAAGCTTCAAAAGAAGGGCTGTTCAGGTCACTCACCAGTCGGAGGGGAAACTTCCAGCCCTGTCTCTCAAATGTGTCATTAACAGATTGTATATTTAACAGAACCGTAATTTATTTCTCTCTCAGTGCACTTCACATAACATTAATGGTTTTTCAAACCGAAACAAAGATTGTGACCCTGAAAACGGCTTCAGTGCTGGAGCAGCTTTGAGTCCATTACAAGGCACAAAAACACTGATACACAGTTCAACGGAAGGAATTGACGTCTTCCTCTTCTTACACTTGAATTATTTTGTGACCTCTAGGAAGAGCTAACCCAACCGCTGTCCTCAACTGACTGTTCACTTCTTATTAGTAAGATAAAGTGCTACTTAATGGAAGAGTCCACACTGGTCAGCTTTAATGCAGCACTTCCTCTGAGTTTGAAAAGTTGTGACGTCACATCTAAGAATCCACCTCTGGACTGAGTTATGTCCTGCTCTCGCAGGGCTCAGCTCTTCGAGTCCCAGGGGACACACACGTCCCCGTCCTGCATGACAGAGTAGAAGTGAGAGACACAGATATGGAGGCCCTGCATGAGGGGGGAGCGCTGGTCCAACAGTCTTTTACAGCACATAATCATTTGACTGGAGCTGACGCTGGGCTCCTTAGTCAGACTCCTCAGAGACAGACTGTGGACACACTGCTTCACCACTGCCTCCTCCTCCACCTGCAGCCTGGACACACACACAAAGATCAGTCAACCATGAACCACTGAGGTCAGAGCTGTGATGACGTACAGCAGCTGTTGTTTTCTCTGGCATCTGTATTTTCACACACATAATTTTTATGTTCAGGAGAGAACACGTGGCTTAAATCAGCTCTGATAGCTGACGTAATGGGACAGAAACAATACAGTGAGCTTTTGAGATACCGAAAATAAGCTTCACAACCAGTGGTTTTGCAGCACAGCTTCACAGCATGAGTTTATCCAATTTGTTTCTGATTTTGAGATTCAGACTGTCAAACTCACTCATTGTTTACCACTTTATCCTGCACATGAGGGTGACAGGGTGGCCACAGCATAATAGAAAACAACCACTCACTGTCACACTCCCATCTATGGTCAACAAGAGTGTCCAGATCACCTCTGCATGTTTATGTGGGAGAGTGGGAGGCAACAAGAGAACCCAGAGAAACCCCCCCCACACACACACACACACACACACACAGTCACACACAGAAAGAACAGGCAAACTCTACAATAAAACATTTGACTCACTGGATTCTGCGTTGTGTGCACTGTCTGGCCTCGGGGGCGTGGCTCTGGAGGAAGACCTGCAGCTTGGGAGAGTCACAGTTTGTCGGGATGATAAAGTGTCCCATTTCATGAAGAGCAGGCTTAGAGCGGTCACTGCGATTGACACAAACAACACTTTATTAAGTGGAAAGCGCACAGAACGCGAGAATGTGTTTTGAGGCACGACAGTGACTGCTCACTTCTCCAGTGACATGGTGAGACCCTGCAGGCTCCTGGGGTGCAGGCGGAGATTTCGGGACATCAGGGTCTTATGGAAGGTGCTGAGGGTGCTGTAGTGTTCTGTGATGGGCTGAACTGGACCCAGCCTATCCAGGTGGACCACCTGAACGCCGCCCAGCAGGAAACTGATCCTCTCCTTCAGCCAGTCTGTCTGCTGCTGCAGGCTGCGATAGCTGGGCAGCTGCTGGAGGAGCTGAAGATACAAGCAGTGAGGTCTCAGCCTTACTCTTTTACATAAACCAAAGTGAATTGAGCTGAAATAAAACTGTGACAGCAGAAGCTCTGCGGCGTACTTTGGTCCACTGATGATGAACGTCCATGGTCCCCAGCATCACGTGTCCAGAGGCGTTCATACCCGACTGGTCAGAAAACACCACAGTGTGTCCTGCAGAGAAGGTGGAGCAGGTTAAAGGGGAAGTTCACCAGTTTGTCTTCTTCTTCTTACTATTATTATTATATAGGCAACATTGACAGTAAAGAGATGTGGACTCTGTACCTTGAAGAGTGATGAGGGCCTCAGGATTCTGCTGAGAAAGGCGGCTCAGGCTCTGGAGCTGACAGCACCTGTGGGCTACTCCCCAGCTGCGCTGCCATCTGCATACACAGGGTAACACACTGTAGGCATGCATCATGGTTCTATACACATTTTTACTAGTTCCATTTTTGGTGCTATTGTGATCAATAATTCCATAACAGATCCTTAAAGATTACTTCCAGAAAATGCAACAGGCAACAGATTCTCTTCATACCAGGTACAGAATATAGCACTTTCTAACTTTATCTAACTTTAAAGGCCACATAGACCGGAAGCTCCAATTAACGCTGCATTTGTGTGTGTATATGCGTCATTACCTCGTTTATGAAACCCTAAAGTTTCAGAACAAACAGTTCAGCCGAGAAAATAGGGTTTTATGGTTTTCCTGGGCTCATATATGTGCGATACAAGCATTCGATGTCACCTTTAATATCTTGTTTATTTTTACGTGCTTTTATTTATATTTATGTCTAAGTGTTCTACGGAGTAGAACGACAGAAGGTTTATCAGAAAAGTGAAGATGTCAGGATACTGCAGGTCTGTAATAATAATCTCTGTGTGACCTGAGCTCTGATGACTTGAAACCAGTGGTGGTATTTTTGCAGGAGCTTTTCCTGCCATGCCGGAGCTCTAACTGGCTTTTCCACTTCTATTACTCTGCATACAGGTCCCTCATTAATTAATCACATTATTGTTCTATCCATCCTGCAGCTTTAATTCACTTTTAGTACCAATTACCACCTGAGAAAATATTGAGTTCTCGGAGTAACACCATTATTATTACCAAGTTACCAATGTTAGTGGTGTCATGGGACTAGAGTAAACAGGCAAAGTCCTAATGAAACTACCTGCATTGGACCAGCAAGATTACACAGTCAGGTAGACCATAGTTAGGCCTGGGCAATGATGTCAAAATATTGTAAACAGCAATATGCCAAAATTAGTTTGTTTTCTGTCCATACAGAATTTGAATTAGGAACCAAATTTGGTCAGGGTACTAAAGTATAATCCATAACTAAAATATAAAAATACGGGAACACCTTTTCCTTTTTTGTATTGAACCAAATACGGAAAAACAGATTTTGCTCTCAGCATCAAAAAATGAAAAAAAAAAAAAACTGAAAAAAACAAAACCAAATAACGGCCTAAATTTCCTTTTTTTTGTTTTTGTTTCTCATTTATTGATATGACGGCGGACAGACCGAAAGCGGAAGTGGCATGTAACAACCTCAAAATAAAAGTAGCGTGCTAACTTATTACCATGCATAATAAAGTAAAAAAAACAAAACTTATTATCATACACTATTATAGGCTACTGTTGTCTTTCTACTGCCATGTATGGTTCACATTTATTTTTGTCAAGTGAAACTATAACAGCTGGTTGTTTTGGGAGCATGTGATACATAATTATTATTATTTTAGCTGAGTTTGTGAATGCACGTTGTGGAAAACTTTTACCCAAATTACTTTCCCTGCCTAAATAAAGAGCATGTGTAAAGTCCCCAACAGAGGTCCCCATCACATACAGTCTGATTTTGGACGACCTACTATACTATGACTTTTTTGACTGATTTTGGACGACATATTATACTATGAATTTATTTAAGTTATTTTGGACGATATACTATATATACTATGACTTTTTTGGTTGATTTTGGACGACATACTATATAGTATGACATTTTTGAACGATTTTGGACGACATACTAAACTATGACATTTTGACAGATTTTGGACGATATAGTATACCATGACTTTTTGAAAGATTTTGACATACTATTATACTATGACTTTTTATTGGATTGACTGATTTTGACATACTATACTATGACTTTTTGACTGATTTTGACATACTATATATGACTTTTGACGATTTTGGACTACTATACTATGACATTTTTGACCGATTTTGGACAACATACTATACTATGACTTTTATAGGTGATTTTGGAAGACATACTATACTATACTTGACATTTTGATTGATTTTGACGACATACTATACTATGACTTTTTGACTGATTTTGACACATACTATACTATGACATTTTTGACTGATTTTGGACAACATACTATACTATGACATTTTTGAGTGATTTTGGGCGACATACTATGCTGACTTTTTGACCGATTTTGGGCGACATACTATGCTAAGACTTTTGACGATTTTGGATGACATACTATACTATGACTTTTGACACATTTTGATTTTAGATTTTGACACATACTATACTATGACATTTTTGAACGATTTTGACTACATACTATACTTTTTGACCCGATTTGGACTACATACTATACTTTGACATTTTGGACCTATACTTTGATTTTGATTTGACCTACTACTATACTATTTGACTTTGGACTTATTGATATACTTATGACATTTTTGACTGTTTTGGACATCATTCTAAACTATGACTTTTTACTCATTCTGGATGGCATACTAAATTATGACATTTTCACAGATTTTGACTCATACTAAACTATGACTTTTTTGATTGATAAACTATGACTTCTTTATTTACTACTATGACCCTTTGACTGATGATTTATGACATTTTTACCTAAATACGGATT